>NC_134829.1:58353333-58389975 GCF_004210375.1 Tachypleus tridentatus | reverse complement strand
TCTCTTGCTTCAGCGGTAAGTCTTTAGATTTACAACACTAAAAATCAGGGTTCGATTCTCCTATGGACTCAGCAGATAGTTCAATGTGGAGTTGGTATAAGAAAGCACACACACATACTCTCAAACATGCACAGCATTAATGTATGGTGATTCTTAATAACACTACTCAACCTCCACTCAACAAAAAAAAAAAGTCGAAGTTTCCCACTAACAGTTTACAAGCCTGGTGAAACCCCTTTACGTCGCGTCCACAGGATTTGAAGAAGAAACATATGTTAAAAACTGGAATGATGAATATCATGGAACTTGCAAGAGACAGACAGGCGGCCGAAAAGAGTTGTCTGTACACTGACGCAGCGCGTCGTGGTTTTCAAAATTCTCTATTTAATTAAAATAATCTTTTAAAAACGTTACTTCTTTCCAGAGCACGCTTTCAGACTATGTCATCAGTATGAAATTAGCAGAAGTGATCAACTATTTGGGCTGCAGGTGTAATATAACACAAACTCCGCATGCTAGTAATTTCGAAAGTCACTGAAGTTTCAATGTGCGGGAACAACGTTTTAACAAATTGGTTTCTTTGTTTTTTGTTTTTTGGATTTCGCGCAAAGCTACGAGGGTCATCTGCGCTCGCCATCCCATTAATAGTAGTGAGTGATAGACGGCAGCTAGTCATCACTCACTCGCCAACTCTTGGTCTACTTTTTCCAACGAATAGTGGGTTTGACTGTGACATTATAACTCCCCCACGGCTGAAAGGGCGAGCATGTTTGGTGGGATGGAAATTCGATAAATTAAGGAAAATATGTGTTTTTCGCATTTCTAGATATAGGTTTACCTTCACCACATGGTCTTATATAAACTTGATATTTCTGGTATTTGTTTCGCATTTTGTGAGTCTTTCAGTTTTGAAGGTTCATTTTCAGCTATGTACCAGAAAACGCTTTACTATCAATCTTGTAACAAAAGAATGACTTCCTATTACAATACGAATATTCTTCAAATTAAACATGTTATTTAATGAATAATAATTAATCATAACCATCCACTACGCCACGTAATACATTATTCAATTTACGTGGACAATAGTACAAAATCAAGTATTCAATTGTTGGAAATTCAACAGAAGGTGTTTGTGACTAATGTTAGGACTCTTGGATTCAGCGAGAGGCATTGTTTGTGGCTGACGTTAGGGCTCACAGATTCAACAGAGAACGCAGTTTGTTGCTAACGTTAGACTAAGAGATTCAACAGAGAACTTCTTGTGGCTGACTAGACATAAGAGATCCAAAAAACGCCTTGTTGCTAACGCTAGGACTAAAGAGATTCAACAGAGAACGCCGTTTGTGGCTAACGTTAGGGCTAAAAAGATTCAACAGAGAACGCCGTTTGCGGCTAACATTAGGACTAAAGAGATTCAACAGAGAGTCATTTGTATTTAACACAAGGAATTGCCTGCAGAACTCAATAATCGAAATAACTACGTATAAAATATTTTTTGAACATACAATAACAAGTATTAAAGCCATTACAACTTAAATATTAGAAACAAACGACTAATTTAGTTATATTGATAAATAAAGAGCATATAAAACAAATTCAAAACAACAAAATATCTTTAAAGTTATCTTGATTGTTCTCTTCCCATTCACCAACTACAATAAGATAAAAGGAAAATACAACGTATTTAATAATGTTCTTTTCGGGTAAAATGATATGTGTTTGTTTATATGTGTGTGTGTGTTTAGATATTTTACATACCTCAGTGTTCATGGTAAACAAGGCATTTTATAAGTTCGATTTATTTTGTTGTTTGTCTTTTCCAGATTTGGCATGACGTGATGTTTAGAGATCTAGAATTCCAAACTAAGAGTTGCTGTTCGTTGGTAAAGAGAAGCCAAAGTATTGGCTGTGGCTGGTATTGGCTGTGGCTGGTATTGGCTGTGGCTGGTATTGACTGTGGCTGGTATTGGCTGTGGCTGGTATTGGCTAGTTGCCTTCCTTTGAGCTTAGCATTTCAAAATTAGAGCAAGTTAGCGCGAAATTCAAATAAACCAATCAACTATTTTTATACAGTCGTACATAATTGGTTTCCATGAAGTACCTGTTTCTGTTGATACAGCCATTAACGATTAATTATTATTTTCCTTATAAATGTTTGACCAATCGTCTATTCATGAAATCTCACGAACTTTTTCATCTTTTAAGACGAAAGCATCAGATGTTGATACTTTTATCTGAAAGTCCTTGTATGCAGAAAAAAGGACACTATCATTAGACTTTCATATCCCAAAGACAATCACCCCACTCCACCGTGAACACATTCCATAATCTAAATAGTTTACGAGGATGACGTTTTTCTAAGTGCCCGTTAAAACCGTTAAATCGCATACACATCCTCAGTTGATGAATCCAGCAGCTTGACTTGTATATCTGCGAAAAGAATAGCATTCAGTGCCAGTATCCAAACAGAAACTCTTCAACTGTTGTCTGGGGCACTCGGGCAGCTTTTGTGGCTGGTATCTGTTTTGTTGAATTCTCACCTGTTACAAGATACTAAACCGGAACAGATTTCACAGATCCTTTTCCGGATGATTTTGATGCTCCATATTCCTTTGTTTACAAATGCCGTTAAAAGCAAGAGTTATTGGGAATTCTAAATCTCCGATCTGACCACATATGTATAAGCTTAGAGTATGAATACTTGCGTTAGAAAGGGCTGTCAGCCACCCTTTCCAAAAAGCAATTTTTTTAGCATCACACTACCTGTAAAACTCCAAACAATGTAAAAAATGTGCTTACTTTTCATATACCTTAACTTTCTATCGACTGTGATTGTAAGAAATCGTATTTTTTTTCTACATTCAAATTCATGTAAAACAAGCGTACTGACCTTCAGAAGATAAACTGATTTTCTAATGCAATATTTTTTGAGACCATATGAGTAATTCAGAATCCCACAAAACAATTAATTGACAATTTGTATTCACTGAATTAGTTGTCTTTATCAGTTTTCGGATTTCTTTGAATCAATTAAAACTCCCTCTGGAGAGAGTTCACCAACGTTGTTTATCGCTGTTGGTTTTAAACTTAATTGTGTGTACCGCTCTCCGCTGGCAATAAGAGGCTTTCTTCCGGTAAGATAAAGCACCTCAAGGTAGACTCTTGGAAATAAGACGTTTCGCCTACTTCGCTTTGTATTCTTCAAACTTGCCGGAACCGCTCAAAACTCCCTCATCTCAAAGCCTTGGCTGCTTTAAAAATCTTCCTTTGTAATATTTTACGTGGAGTGTACAATAATAAGAGTAATTACCTACGTATTTTTATTTATAGTTTCTTAGCTTCTTGTATTTCACGCACGTATTTGTGGGTCGTCCATAACTTTTAGAAATTAAAGGAAAGGCACCTAATCAACACCATCGACTTCGAGGTTACTCTTATAGAACTGAATAGTGGGATTGACCACACGTCATAACGACCCCACGTCTAGAAGGTCGAGCATGTTCTTCGACGGGTTTCAATCACTCAACTCGCAAATTGTGAGTCAAATGCCCTATGCTAAGGTATCTTCCTAATGTCACTAGCATAAACAATGTCGTCAGCTATGATTCCATTTAATAATCAGCTTTATCCTTCAGTGAAGAGGACTTTCGAGATATTAATTTGCCCGATCTGTATAACTTTATCCGACTTTATCATGCGTTGACTTAGATTATGGCGGCTCTGGAATTTTTTAATAATTCCAAGAAATTATGTTGTTTCTTTTATTCGTGACGAAATTAATGACAGTTGAATACGTGATTAAAAATGTACAGAGCTTATGAATGTGGCACAAACAACAAAAAACGTATGGTTATCCACTACAACCAATTATCTTAAACACGGTATTTCCAAACGTCTGCTTTATCTTGTAGTTTAACTGGTTAAACTGGTGCAAGTAACCCCCTAGTAGATTCCTACAAAGTTCCTAAAACGACAGTACAGTTTATGTACAGTGAACTTTAAAATAGAGCATAGTACTAAAACAAGTGACAGCTAGTGCATATATTAGAAGTATCTCAGTACGCTGAAATGATGGGAAAAATCAAAAATAAATGTACGATGGGTAAAGTTGGAGGAACGACAACTGCCTTTTGTATTAAAAACAAAGATTCAAGTATAGAGGACGACTTTCCAAAATTCTTCCGTTTTTCGTCTTCAGGCAGACTTTCAAAATGTCGTCCTTTATACTTGTGTCTTTTACAATAGCAGTTGTCGTCCATTCCAGTTTGCTTATCATGAATTATCTGCCCTAAACAGTCTATCCAAAAATATTGTGTTATTTTATACATTTATCCCAAACCTCAATACGATAAGCATATGGAAGTAGTACTATTGTAAAGAGACACATACTTTTTCAGATAAAAAATAATCAAAAATAAGTGTGTTTTTTAAATCATTTATTGCATCTGTTCTTTTAGAAGGTAAATAACTTCCCTTTGAATTGTTTAGTTTGTACTGAAAATGGTAATTTCCTAGGCCTATGAATCTGCGAAGATTTATTACTGAGAACAGTGTAGAACCCGATAACTCAACAGCTGCATAAACAGATTGGAGGAAGGCAACTCGCCCAGGGAGTTTTATTGTTTTACAAACAAAAAAATTACCAATTTCGTCTCGCGCTTTCAGTGAAAGTAGTTGCCACGGATTTAATGATTGTCGCTTCCCTACCTAATCAAACTCTCATTTCCGGGTGGTTTGGCTACGATCATTGCCTCACAAACACGTAGAGTAACAAAGGAAAACGGAAAAATATACTAATCAACCTACCTCTTACTTGAGATGGAATATCAAAGAAATTACTTGTATATAGATTGTGAAAAGGACGTTTCAAAATACCTGTTATTTTGTACATGTGTAAAAAGCATAAATATGAAGAAACTAAAGAGATAAATAGTAAGTAGAGTGATTTATGTAACTACTAAATGATTTAAAAGCGTTCTACTACTTTTATATCTCAAGCTATAATGTTTGCAGAAAAGTCCGTATACATCCTGCTCAACCCTTCTCATAAGCTTTGTATATGTAATAATAATAACGTCTAGAGCCGGTAATGCTCTAGTTGTTAACTGCGCTATAAGAGTAGCTATCAGTTCTCTCAATTTAATTAAAATAGCGTGAGAGTTAGCGGGTGGGTGCTATTTATTACCTGCCTTCACTCAATCTGAAACAAAGAACAGCTAGCATAGAAAGTGTTTGTAAGAATATCTAAAGCCCAACGTAAGAATAGTTTCAATACAAGATAAATTACGACATCACAGGTGCATGATAGTTCACCCCCCAATGGTAAGTGTTACAATTTACAATGCTTAATACGGGGTTTCGATACTCGTAGTGATCAAAGCACAGATAGACCACTTTGTAATATATAGAAGTGGTTAATACCTGGTGGATGACTCTAAGATCAATATATATTTTTATGGGACGAACCTATAATCTAAATAACGGCGATATAGAGTCGCTGGTCCTCCTTTGAATTGGCGTTGCTCCCAAGCACATGCGGTCCATTAAGATAATTTTAGATCTTTCTTCAACTTGGTCCCATTGAATGATTATTTATTTCCCGCCCACCAGTTCAGGAAAGCACAATACAAAACTAAGTTTCTTGTTTATGTTTTACATTCTTGTTTCAGTTCAGGAAGACACATACAGAACTAAGTTTGTTTTTTATGTTTTACATTCTTGTTTCACTTCAGAAAGACACCATAGAGAACTAAGTTTATTGTTTATGTTTTACATTCTTGTTTCAGTTCAGGAAGATACAATACACAACTAAGTTTGTTGTTTATGTTTTACATTATTGTTTTAATTCAGGAAGACACAATACAGAACTAAATTTGCTGTTTATGTTTTACATTTAGTGTTGGACTCATACGATTTTAACATTTTGTTCTTGTGTAATAATAGGACTTTTGAGTAAATTAATATAAATAACTCTACAAATATAGCGCCCAGCTATTACAGCGGTAAGTCTACGGATTTACAACGCTAAAGTCATGTGTTCGATTCCTCTCGGTGTACTCAGCAGGTAGACCAATGTGGATTTGCTATAAGATAATCACACACACTACAAACATAGCTATAAAAAGGTTATCCGAGTGCCTGAGAATTCTCCATCTCCTAACAAAAGAAAGTAGAAACCCTAAGACCGACGTTTTATTACTAATTATCACAAGGTTTATTTTAAAGTATGAACTAAAGCAGAAAAGATGTTTTGTTTTATTTTATATTATTGGTTTGAATTCGATTTGGTAGGTTTTGAATTTCACGCCAAGCTACACCAAGGCTATCTGCTAGCCGTCCCTAATTTAACAATGTAAGACTAAATGTAAGGAAATTAGTCATCACCACCACCATCAACTCGTGGGCTATTCTTTTGCCAACGAATAATGGGATTGACCATTATATTATAATGCCCTCACGGCTGGAAGGGCGAGCATGTTTGTTGCGACGGAGATTCGAACTCGGGATCCTTGGATTACGAGTTCAGAGCCTTAACCACATGGCTATGGCGGGCCTATTGGTCTGATACTTTGATGTTAATCACAAAGGAACACAATAGGTTGTCTGTGCTCTGCCCACTGCGGCTACTGTAGTTCGATTTCTAGTTTCATAAGCCCTCAAACTTTGGTCAAAAGAGGTTGTTTTGGAGAACATCAAACTTCACCTTGATTTATCTGCGTTCAGCTCACTGCAAGAATTTAATCCCAAATTTTAGCATTATAAGCTGTCCAGTTTCATGTTGACCTCCTGAGAGGAAACACGTCTTCATAACAAAAATAAAAACATTAATCTGGCGGATTTTTTTTTTTAAATTACATTTTTTGAGTTTTGCTACGCTCTTCTCACCACACACCTTCCTCAAAAATGTCATTTTTTATATCTACGCACCCGTTTATAAACATATCCCCAAGGAAACATATTTTAAAAAAATCTGCTTCATGAACAAGTTACCTAACCATCGATCAATATATTCAAGAGTAGGAACTGAAACAAGTAGCTTGTATTCGCCTCTAAACGTAATCGCTTACCAAAGGAAACTGTTGGTTAGAAGGTGGATGTAACTGATTTAATAGCATGGCTAAGAAACTCTTAAACGTGTCACTCATGAACCCTCTATGTACTAACGTCATATTTACTTAAAACCGATAACCAGACATAACCAACGTTCATCGATTCTTTCTGTAGAAATTAAAAAAACAACAACAAGCGTTTTCACGATTTTAGATACCATCATAGGACGAGTACAAATCATAATGTATCAGAGTCGTCACTGCAATATAGAAAACACATTAATTAACTTTAACTTCAAATATCACTGGACGACGACAATACAGCCAATATAGTATGTCATGATTAACTGAATGTTTTATTTAGTAATATCTCATCACCATTTGGATGTTTTATTTATTAGTATCTCATCATTTACTGGATGTTTTATTTAGTAGTATTTCATCAACAACTGGATGTTTTATTTACTAGTATCTCATCACCAACTAGGTGATTTATTTAGTAGTATCTCATCAACAACTGGATGTTTTATTTAGTAGTATCTCATCAACAACTGGATGTTTTATTTAGTAGTATCTCATTATTAACTGAATGTTTTACTTAGTAGTATCTCATCACCAACTGGGTGTTTTATTTAGTAGTATCTCATCAACAACTGGATGTTTTATTTAGTAGTATCTCATCAACAACTGGATGTTTTATTTAGTAATATCTCATCATTAACTGAATGTTTTATTTAGTAGTATCTCATCACCAACTGGATGTTTTATTTAGTAGTATCTCATCAACAACTGGATGTTTTATTTAGTAATATCTCATCATTTACTGAATGTTTTATTTAGTAGTATCTCATCACCAACTGGATGTTTTATTTAGTAGTATCTCATCAACAACTGGATGTTTTATTTAGTAGTATCTCATCACCAACTGGTTGTTTTATTTAATAATATCTCATCATTAACTGAATGTTTCATTTAGTAATATCTCATCACCAACTGGGTGTTTTATTGAGTAGTATCTCATCACCAACTGGATGTTTTATTTAGTAATATCTTATCCCAATTGGGTGTTTTATTTAGTAGTATCTCATCACCAACTGGGTGTTTTATTTAGTAATATCTCATCACCAACTTGGTGTTTTATTTAGTAATATCTCATCATTAACTGAATGTTTCATTTAGTAATATCTCATCACCAACTGGGTGTTTTATTTAGTAGTATCTCATCACCAACTGAATATTTTATTTCGTAAAATCTTATCCCAACTGGGTGTTTTATTTAGTAGTATCTCATCACCAACTGGGTGTTTTATTTAGTAATATCTCACCACCAACTTGGTGTTTTATTTAGTAGTATCTCATCACCAACTGGATGTTTTATTTAGTAGTATCTCATCACCAACTGGATGTTTTATTTAGTAATATCTCATCACCAACTGGATGTTTTATTTAGTAGTATCTCATCACCAACTGGATGTTTTATTTAGTGGTATCTCATCACCAACTGGGTGTTTTATTTAATAATATCTGATCATTAACTGAATGTTTCATTTAGTAATATCTCATCATTAACTGGGTGTTTTATTTAGTAGTATCTCATCACCAACTGAATGTTTTATTTAGTAGTATCTCATCACCAACTGGGTGTTTTATTTAGTAATATCTCACCACCAACTTGGTGTTTTATTTAGTAGTATCTCATCACCAACTGGATGTTTTATTTAGTAGTATCTCATCACCAATTGGATGTTTTATTTAGTAATATCTTATCCCAACTGGGTGTTTTATTTAGTAGTATCTCATCACCAACTGGGTGTTTTATTTAGTAATATTTCATCACCAACTGGATGTTTTATTTAGTAGTATCTCATCACCAACTGGATGTTTTATTTAGTAATATCTCATCACCAACTGGGTGTTTTATTTAGTAATATTTCATCACCAACTGGGTGTTTTATTTAGTAGTATCTCATCACCAACTGGGTGTTTTATTTAACAGTATTTCATCATTAACTTAGTGTTTTATTTAGTAATATCTCATCACCAACTGGATGTTTTATTTAGTAATATCTTATCACCATCTGGGTGTTTTATTTAGTAGTATCTCATCATTAACTGAATGTTTTATTTAGTAATATCTCATCATTAACTGGGTGTTTTATTTAATAATATCTCATCACCAACTGGGTGTTTTATTTAGTAGTATCTCATGACCAACTGGGTGTTTTATTTAGTAATATCTCATCACCAACTGGGTGTTTTATTTAGTAGTATCTCATCACCAACTGGGTGTTTTATTTAGTAATATTTCATCACCAACTGAATGTTTTATTTAGTAATATCTCATCACCAAGTGGGTGTTTTATTTAGTAGTATCTCATCACCAACTGGGTGTTTTATTTAGTAATATTTCATCACCAACTGAATGTTTTATTTAGTAATATCTCATCACCAACTGGGAGTTTTATTTAGTAGTATCTCATCACCAACTGGGTGTTTTATTTAGTAATATCTCATCACCAATTGGGTGTTTTATTTAGTAATATCTCATCACCAACTTGGTGTTTTATTTAGTAATATCTCATCATCAACTGGATGTTTCATTTTGTAATATCTCATCACCAACTTGGTGTTTTATTTAGTAATATCTCATCACCAACTTGGTGTTTTATTTAGTAATATCTCATCACCAACTGGATGTTTTATTTAGTAATATCTCATCACCAACTGGGTGTTTTATTTAGTAATATTTCATCACCAACTGGGTGTTTTATTTACTAGTATCTCATCACCAACTGGGTGTTTTATTTAACAGTATTTCATCATTAACTTGGTGTTTTATTTAGTAATATCTCATCACCAACTGGATGTTTTATTTAGTAATGTCTTATCACCATCTGGGTGTTTTATTTAGTAGTATCTCATCATTAACTGAATGTTTTATTTAGTAATATCTCATCATTAACTGGGTGTTTTATTTAGTAATATCTCATCACCAACTGGGTGTTTTATTTAGTAGTATCTCATGACCAACTGGGTGTTTTATTTAGTAATATCTCATCACCAACTGGGTGTTTTATTTAGTAGTATCTCATCACCAACTGGGTGTTTTATTTAGTAATATTTCATCACCAACTGAATGTTTTATTTAGTAATATCTCATCACCAAGTGGGTGTTTTATTTAGTAGTATCTCATCACCAACTGGGTGTTTTATTTAGTAATATTTCATCACAAACTGAATGTTTTATTTAGTAATATCTCATCACCAACTGGGAGTTTTATTTAGTAGTATCTCATCACCAACTGGGTGTTTTATTTAGTAATATCTCATCACCAATTGGGTGTTATATTTAGTAATATCTCATCACCAACTTGGTGTTTTATTTAGTAATATCTCATCATCAACTGGATGTTTCATTTTGTAATATCTCATCACCAACTTGGTGTTTTATTTAGTAATATCTCATCACCAACTTGGTGTTTTATTTAGTAATATCTCATCACCAACTGTGTGTTTTATTTAGTAATATCTCATCACGAACTTGGTGTTTTATTTAGTAATATCTCATCACCAACTGGATGTTTTATTTACTAGTATCTCATCATTAACTGGATGTTTTATTTTGTAATATCTCATCACCAACTTGGAGTTTTATGTAGTAATATCTCATCACCAACTTGGTGTTTTATGTAGTAGTATCTCATCACCAACTGGGTGTTTTATTTAGTAATATCTCATCACCAACTGGGTGTTTTATTTAGTAATATCTCATCACCAACTTGGTGTTTTATTTAGTAATATCTCATCACCAACTGGATGTTTTATTTACTAGTATCTCATCATTAACTGGATGTTTTATTTTGTAATATCTCATCACCAACTTGGTGTTTTATGTAGTAATATCTCATCACCAACTGGGTGTTTTATTTAGTAACATTTCATCAACAACTGGATGTTTTATTTAGTAATATCTCATCACCAACTGAATGTTTTATCTAATAACATCTCATCATTAACTGGATGTTTTATTTACTAACATCTCATCACCAACTGAATGTTTTATTTAGTAATATCTCATCACCAACTGAATGTTTTATTTAGTAATATCTCATCATTAACTGAATGTTTTATTTAGTAATATCTCATCACCAACTGAATGTTTTATTTAGTAATATTTAATCACCAACTGTGTGTTTTATTTAACAGTATTTCATCATTAACTTGGTGTTTTATTTAGTAATATCTCATTACCAACTGGATGTTTTATTTAGTAATATCTTATCACCATCTGGGTGTTTTATTTAGTAGTATCTCATCATTAACTGAATGTTTTATTTAGCAATATCTCATCACCAACTGGGTGTTTTATTTAGTAATATTTAATCACCAACTGTGTGTTTTATTTAACAGTATTTCATCATTAACTTGGTGTTTTATTTAGTAATATCTCATCACCAACTGAATGTTTTATTTAGTAGTATCTCATCATTAACTAGGTGTTTTATTTAGTAATATTTTATCACAAACTGAATGTTTTATTTAGTAATATCTCATCACCAACTGGGTGTTTTATTTAGTAGTATCTCATCACCAACTGGGTGTTTTATTTAGTAATATCTTGTAACCAACTGGGTGTTTTATTTAGTAGTATCTCATCACCAACTGGGTGTTTTATTTAGTAATATTTCATCACCAACTGAATGTTTTATTTAGTAATATCTCATCACCAACTGGGTGTTTTATTTAGTAGTATCTCATCACCAACTGGGTGTTTTATTTAGTAATATCTCATCACCAACTGGGTGTTTTATTTAGTAATATCTCATCACCAACTTGGTGTTTTATTTAGTAATATCTCATCACCAACTGGATGTTTTATTTACTAGTATCTCATCATTAACTGGATGTTTTATTTAGAAATATCTCATCACCAACTGAATGTTTTATTTAGTAATATCTCATCAATAACTGAATGTTTTATTTAGTAATATCTCATCACCAACTGGGTGTTTTATTTAGTAGTATCTCATCATTAACTGAATGTTTTATTTAGTAATATCTCATCATTAACTGGGTGTTTTATTTAGTAATATTTTATCACCAACTGAATGTTTTATTTAGTAGTATCTCATCATTAACTGAATGTTTTATTTAGTAATATCTCATCATTAACTGGGTGTTTTATTTAGTAGTATCTCATCACCAACTGAATGTTTCATTTAGTAATATCTCATCACCAACTGGGTGTTTTATTTAGTAGTATCTCATCATTAACTGGATGTTTTATTTAGTAATATCTCATCATTAACTGGGTGTTTTATTTAGTAATATTTTATCACCAACTGAATGTTTTATTTAGTAGTATCTCATCATTAACTGAATGTTTTATTTAGTAATATCTCATCATTAACTGGGTGTTTTATTTAGTAATATCTCATCACCAACTGGATGTTTTATTTAGTAGTATCTCATCACCAACTGGGTGTTTTATTTAGTAATATTTCATCCCCAACTGAATGTTTTATTTAGTAGTATCTCATCACCAACTGGGTGTTTTATTTAATAATATCTCATCATTAACTGAATGTTTCATTTAGTAATATCTCATCACCAACTGGGTGTTTTATTTAGTAGTATCTCATCACCAACTGGATGTTTTATTTAGTAATATCTTATCCCAACTGGGTGTTTTATTTAGTAGTATCTCATCACCAACTGGGTGTTTTATTTAGTAATATCTCATCACCAACTTGGTGTTTTATTTAGTAATATCTCATCATTAACTGAATGTTTCATTTAGTAATATCTCATCATTAACTGAATGTTTCATTTAGTAATATCTCATCATTAACTGGGTGTTTTATTTAGTAGTATCTCATCACCAACTGAATGTTTCATTTAGTAATATCTCATCACCAACTGGGTGTTTTATTTAGTAATATCTCATCACCAACTTGGTGTTTTATTTAGTAATATTTCATCACCAACTGGGTGTTTTATTTAGTAGTATCTCATCACCAACTGGGTGTTTTATTTAACAGTATTTCATCATTAACTTGGTGTTTTATTTAGTAATATCTCATCACCAACTGGATGTTTTATTTAGTAATATCTTATCACCATCTGGGTGTTTTATTTAGTAGTATCTCATCATTAACTGAATGTTTTATTTAGTAATATCTCATCATTAACTGGGTGTTTTATTTAGTAATATCTCATCACCAACTGGGTGTTTTATTTAGTAGTATCTCATGACCAACTGGGTGTTTTATTTAGTAATATCTCATCACCAACTGGGTGTTTTATTTAGTAGTATCTCATCACCAACTGGGTGTTTTATTTAGTAATATTTCATCACCAACTGAATGTTTTATTTAGTAATATCTCATCACCAAGTGGGTGTTTTATTTAGTAGTATCTCATCACCAACTGGGTGTTTTACTTAGTAATATTTCATCACCAACTGAATGTTTTATTTAGTAATATCTCATCACCAACTGGGAGTTTTATTTAGTAGTATCTCATCACCAACTGGGTGTTTTATTTAGTAATATCTCATCACCAATTGGGTGTTTTATTTAGTAATATCTCATCACCAACTTGGTGTTTTATTTAGTAATATCTCATCATCAACTGGATGTTTCATTTTGTAATATCTCATCACCAACTTGGTGTTTTATTTAGTAATATCTCATCACCAACTTGGTGTTTTATTTAGTAATATCTCATCACCAACTGGGTGTTTTATTTAGTAATATCTCATCACGAACTTGGTGTTTTATTTAGTAATATCTCATCACCAACTGGATGTTTTATTTACTAGTATCTCATCATTAACTGGATGTTTTATTTTGTAATATCTCATCACCAACTTGGTGTTTTATGTAGTAATATCTCATCACCAACTGGGTGTTTTATTTAGTAACATTTCATCAACAACTGGATGTTTTATTTAGTAATATCTCATCACCAACTGAATGTTTTATCTAATAACATCTCATCATTAACTGGATGTTTTATTTACTAACATCTCCTCACCAACTGAATGTTTTATTTAGTAATATCTCATCACCAACTGAATGTTTTATTTAGTAATATCTCATCATTAACTGAATGTTTTATTTAGTAATATCTCATCACCAACTGAATGTTTTATTTAGTAATATTTAATCACCAACTGTGTGTTTTATTTAACAGTATTTCATCATTAACTTGGTGTTTTATTTAGTAATATCTCATCACTAACTGGATGTTTTATTTAGTATTATCTTATCACCATCTGGGTGTTTTATTTAGTAGTATCTCATCATTAACTGAATGTTTTATTTAGCAATATCTCATCACCAACTGGGTGTTTTATTTAGTAATATTTAATCACCAACTGTGTGTTTTATTTAACAGTATTTCATCATTAACTTGGTGTTTTATTTAGTAATATCTCATCACCAACTGAATGTTTTATTTAGTAGTATCTCATCATTAACTGGGTGTTTTATTTAGTAATATTTTATCACCAACTGAATGTTTTATTTAGTAATATCTCATCACCAACTGGGTGTTTTATTTAGTAGTATCTCATCACCAACTGGGTGTTTTATTTAGTAATATCTCATCACCAACTGGGTGTTTTATTTAGTAATATCTCATCACCAACTTGGTGTTTTATTTAGTAATATCTCATCACCAACTGGATGTTTTATTTACTAGTATCTCATCATTAACTGGATGTTTTATTTAGAAATATCTCATCACCAACTGAATGTTTTATTTAGTAATATCTCATCAATAACTGAATGTTTTATTTAGTAATATCTCATCACCAACTGGGTGTTTTATTTAGTAGTATCTCATCATTAACTGAATGTTTTATTTAGTAATATCTCATCATTAACTGGGTGTTTTATTTAGTAATATTTTATCACCAACTGAATGTTTTATTTAGCAGTATCTCATCATTAACTGAATGTTTTATTTAGTAATATCTCATCATTAACTGGGTGTTTTATTTAGTAGTATCTCATCACCAACTGAATGTTTTATTTAGTAATATCTCATCACCAAGTGGGTGTTTTATTTAGTAGTATCTCATCACCAACTGAATGTTTCATTTAGTAATATCTCATCACCAACTGGGTGTTTTATTTAGTAGTATCTCATCACCAATTGGATGTTTCATTTAGTAATATCTTATCCCAACTGGGTGTTTTATTTAGTAGTATCTCATCACCAACTGGGTGTTTTATTTAGTAATATTTCATCACCAACTGGATGTTTTATTTAGTAGTATCTCATCACCAACTGGATGTTTTATTTAGTAATATCTCCTCACCAACTGGGTGTTTCATTTAGTAATATCTCATCACCAACTTGGTGTTTTATTTAGTAATATCTCATCACCAACTGGGTGTTTTATTTAGTAGTATCTCATCACCAACTGGGTGTTTTATTTAACAGTATTTCATCATTAACTTGGTGTTTTATTTAGTAATATCTCATCAACAACTGGATGTTTTATTTAGTAATATCTTATCACCATCTGGGTGTTTTATTTAGTAGTATCTCATCATTAACTGGGTGTTTTATTTAGTAATATCTCATCATTAACTGGGTGTTTTATTTAGTAATATTTTATCACCAACTGAATGTTTTATTTAGCAGTATCTCATCATTAACTGAATGTTTTATTTAGTAATATCTCATCATTAACTGGGTGTTTTATTTAGTAGTATCTCATCACCAACTGAATGTTTTATTTAGTAATATCTCATCACCAAGTGGGTGTTTTATTTAGTAGTATCTCATCACCAACTGAATGTTTCATTTAGTAATATCTCATCACCAACTGGGTGTTTTATTTAGTAGTATCTCATCACCAATTGGATGTTTCATTTAGTAATATCTTATCCCAACTGGGTGTTTTATTTAGTAGTATCTCATCACCAACTGGGTGTTTTATTTAGTAATATTTCATCACCAACTGGATGTTTTATTTAGTAGTATCTCATCACCAACTGGATGTTTTATTTAGTAATATCTCCTCACCAACTGGGTGTTTTATTTAGTAATATCTCATCACCAACTTGGTGTTTTATTTAGTAATATCTCCTCACCAACTGGGTGTTTTATTTAGTAATATCTCATCACCAACTTGGTGTTTTATTTAGTAATATCTCATCACCAACTGGGTGTTTTATTTAGTAGTATCTCATCACCAACTGGGTGTTTTATTTAACAGTATTTCATCATTAACTTGGTGTTTTATTTAGTAATATCTCATCACCAACTGGATGTTTTATTTAGTAATATCTTATCACCATCTGGGTGTTTTATTTAGTAGTATCTCATCATTAACTGGGTGTTTTATTTAGTAATATCTCATCACCAACTGGGTGTTTTATTTAGAAGTATCTCATCACCAACTGGGTGTTTTATTTAGTAATATCTCATCACCAACTGGGTGTTTTATTTAGTAGTATCTCATCACCAACTGGGTGTTTTATTTAGTAATATTTCATCACCAACTGAATGTTTTATTTAGTAATATCTCATCACCAAGTGGGTGTTTTATTTAGTAGTATCTCATCACCAACTGGGTATTTTATTTAGTAATATTTCATCACCAACTGAATGTTTTATTTAGTAATATCTCATCACCAACTGGGTGTTTTATTTAGTAGTATCTCATCACCAACTGGGTGTTTTATTTAGTAATATCTCATCACCAACTGGGTGTTTTATTTAGTAATATCTCATCACCAACTTGGTGTTTTATTTAGTAATATCTCATCACCAACTGGATGTTTTATTTACTAGTATCTCATCATTAACTGGATGTTTTATTTTGTAATATCTCATCACCAACTTGGTGTTTTATTTAGTAATATCTCATCACCAACTGGGTGTTTTATTTAGTAACATTTCATCAACAACTAGATGTTTTATTTAGTAATATCTCATCACCAACTGTATGTTTTATCTAATAACATCTCATCATTAACTGGATGTTTTATTTACTAATATCTCATCACCAACTGATTGTTTTATTTAGTAATATCTCATCATTAACTGAATGTTTTATTTAATAATATCTCATCACCAACTGAATGTTTTATTTAGTAATATTTAATCACCAACTGTGTGTTTTATTTAACAGTATTTCATTATTAACTGGGTGTTTTATTTAGTAATATTTTATCACCAACTGAATGTTTTATTTAGTAATATCTCATCACCAACTGGGTGTTTTATTTAGTAGTATCTCATCACCAACTGGGTGTTTTATTTAGTAATATCTCATCACCAACTGGGTGTTTTATTTAGTAGTATCTCATCACCAACTGGGTGTTTTATTTAGTAATATTTCATCACCAACTGAATGTTTTATTTAGTAATATCTCATCACCAAGAGGGTGTTTTATTTAGTAGTATCTCATCACCAACTGAATGTTTTATTTAGTAGTATCTCATCACCAACTGGATGTTTTATTTAGTAATATCTCATTATTAACTATGTGTTTTATTTAGTAGTATCTCATCACCCACTGTATGTTTTATTTAGTAGTATTTAATCACCAACTGTGTGTTTTATTTAACAGTATTTCATTATTAACTGGGTGTTTTATTTAGTAATATTTCATCACCATCTGAATGTTTTATTTAGTAATATTTCATCACCAACTGAATGTTTTATTTAGTAGTATCTCATCATTAACTGGGTGTTTTATTTTGTAGTATCTCATCACCAACTGAATGTTTTATTTAGTAGTATCTCATCATTAACTGAATGTTTTATTTAGTAGTATCTCATCACAAACTGAATGTTTTATTTAGTAGTATCTCATCACCAACTGGATGTTTTATTTAGTAATATCTCATCATTAACTGGGTGTTTTATTTAGTAGTGTTTCATCACCAACTGGATGTTTTATTTAGTAGTATCTCATCACCAACTGAATGTTTTATTTAGTAGTATCTCATCATTAACTTGGTGTTTTATTTAGTAGTATCTCATCACCAACTGGGTGTTTTATTTAGTAGTATCTCATCACCAACTGGGTGTTTTATTTAGTAGTATCTCATCACCAACTGGATGTTTTTTTAGTAGTATCTCATCATTAACTGAATGTTTTATTTAGTAGTATCTCATCACCAACTGAATGTTTTATTTAGTAGTATCTCATCACCAACTGGATGTTTTATTTAGTAATATCTCATCATTAACTGGGTGTTTTATTTAGTAGTATCTCATCACCAACTGGATGTTTTATTTAGTAATATCTTATCATTAACTGGGTGTTTTATTTAGTAGTATCTCATCACCAACTGGATGTTTTATTTAGTAGTATCTCATCACCAACTGAATGTTTTATTTAGTAGTATCTCATCACCAACTGGATGTTTTATTTAGTAGTATCTCATTATTAACTGAATGTTTTATTTAGCAGTATCTCATCACCAACTGGATGTTTTATTTAGTAGTATCTCATCACCAACTGGGTGTTTTTTTTAGTAGTATCTCATCATTAACTGAATGTTTTATTTAGTAGTATCTCATCATTAACTGAATGTTTTATTTAGTAGTATCTCATCATTAACTGGGTGTTTTATTTTGTAGTATCTCATCACCAACTGAATGTTTTATTTAGTAGTATCTCATCATTAACTGAATGTTTTATTTAGTAGTATCTCATCACCAACTGAATGTTTTATTTAGTAGTATCTCATCACCAACTGGATGTTTTATTTAGTAATATCTCATCATTAACTGGATGTTTTATTTAGTAATATCTTATCACCATCTGGGTGTTTTATTTAGTAGTATCTCATCATTAACTGAATGTTTTATTTAGCAATATCTCATCACCAACTGGGTGTTTTATTTAGTTATATTTAATCACCAACTGTGTGTTTTATTTAACAGTATTTCATCATTAACTTGGTGTTTTATTTAGTAATATCTCATCACCAACTGAATGTTTTATTTAGTAGTATCTCATCATTAACTGGGTGTTTTATTTAGTAATATTTTATCACCAACTGAATGTTTTATTTAGTAATATCTCATCACCAACTGGGTGTTTTATTTAGTAGTATCTCATCACCAACTGGGTGTTTTATTTAGTAATATCTTGTAACCAACTGGGTGTTTTATTTAGTAGTATCTCATCACCAACTGGGTGTTTTATTTAGTAATATTTCATCACCAACTGAATGTTTTATTTAGTAATATCTCATCACCAACTGGGTGTTTTATTTAGTAGTATCTCATCACCAACTGGGTGTTTTATTTAGTAATATCTCATCACCAACTGGGTGTTTTATTTAGTAATATCTCATCACCAACTGGATGTTTTATTTACTAGTATCTCATCATTAACTGGATGTTTTATTTAGAAATATCTCATCACCAACTGAATGTTTTATTTAGTAATATCTCATCAATAACTGAATGTTTTATTTAGTAATATCTCATCATTAACTGAATGTTTTATTTAGTAATATCTCATCATTAACTGAATGTTTTATTTAGTAATATCTCATCATTAACTGGGTGTTTTATTTAGTAATATTTTATCACCAACTGAATGTTTTATTTAGTAGTATCTCATCATTAACTGAATGTTTTATTTAGTAATATCTCATCATTAACTGGGTGTTTTATTTAGTAGTATCTCATCACCAACTGAATGTTTCATTTAGTAATATCTCATCACCAACTGGGTGTTTTATTTAGTAGTATCTCATCATTAACTGGATGTTTTATTTAGTAATATCTCATCATTAACTGGGTGTTTTATTTAGTAATATTTTATCACCAACTGAATGTTTTATTTAGTAGTATCTCATCATTAACTGAATGTTTTATTTAGTAATATCTCATCATTAACTGGGTGTTTTATTTAGTAATATCTCATCACCAACTGGATGTTTTATTTATGAGTATCTCATCACCAACTGGGTGTTTTATTTAGTAATATTTCATCCCCAACTGAATGTTTTATTTAGTAATATCTCATCACCAAGTGGGTGTTTTATTTAGTAGTATCTCATCACCAACTGAATGTTTCATTTAGTAATATCTCATCACCAACTGGGTGTTTTATTTAGTAGTATCTCATCACCAATTGGATGTTTTATTTAGTAATATCTTATCCCAACTGGGTGTTTTATTTAGTAGTATCTCATCACCAACTGGGTGTTTTATTTAGTAATATTTCATCACCAACATGATGTTTTATTTAGTAGTATCTCATCACCAACTGGATGTTTTATTTAGTAATATCTCCTCACCAACTGGGTGTTTTATTTAGTAATATCTCATCACCAACTTGGTGTTTTATTTAGTAATATCTCATCACCAACTGGGTGTTTTATTTAGTAGTATCTCATCACCAACTGGGTGTTTTATTTAACAGTATTTCATCATTAACTTGGTGTTTTATTTAGTAATATCTCATCACCAACTGGATGTTTTATTTAGTAATATCTTATCACCAACTGGGTGTTTTATTTAGTAGTATCTCATCATTAACTGGGTGTTTTATTTAGTAATATCTCATCACCAACTGGGTGTTTTATTTAGTAGTATCTCATCACCAACTGGGTGTTTTATTTAGTAATATCTCATCACCAACTGGGTGTTTTATTTAGTAGTATCTCATCACCAACTGGGTGTTTTATTTAGTAATATTTCATCACCAACTGAATGTTTTATTTAGTAATATCTCATCACCAAGTGGGTGTTTTATTTAGTAGTATCTCATCACCAACTGGGTGTTTTATTTAGTAATATTTCATCACCAACTGAATGTTTTATTTAGTAATATCTCATCACCAACTGGGTGTTTTATTTAGTAGTATCTCATCACCAACTGGGTGTTTTATTTAGTAATATCTCATCACCAACTGGGTGTTTTATTTAGTAGTATCTCATCACCAACTGGATGTTTTATTTACTAGTATCTCATCATTAACTGGATGTTTTATTTTGTAATATCTCATCACCAACTTGGTGTTTTATTTAGTAATATCTCATCACCAACTGGGTGTTTTATTTAGTAACATTTCATCAACAACTAGATGTTTTATTTAGTAATATCTCATCACCAACTGTATGTTTTATCTAATAACATCTCATCATTAACTGGATGTTTTATTTACTAATATCTCATCACCAACTGATTGTTTTATTTAGTAATATCTCATCATTAACTGAATGTTTTATTTAATAATATCTCATCACCAACTGAATGTTTTATTTAGTAATATTTAATCACCAACTGTGTGTTTTATTTAACAGTATTTCATTATTAACTGGGTGTTTTATTTAGTAATATTTTATCACCAACTGAATGTTTTATTTAGTAATATCTCATCACCAACTGGGTGTTTTATTTAGTAGTATCTCATCACCAACTGGGTGTTTTATTTAGTAATATCTCATCACCAACTGGGTGTTTTATTTAGTAGTATCTCATCACCAACTGGGTGTTTTATTTAGTAATATTTCATCACCAACTGAATGTTTTATTTAGTAATATCTCATCACCAAGTGGGTGTTTTATTTAGTAGTATCTCATCACCAACTGAATGTTTTATTTAGTAGTATCTCATCACCAACTGGATGTTTTATTTAGTAATATCTCATCATTAACTATGTGTTTTATTTAGTAGTATCTCATCACCCACTGGATGTTTTATTTAGTAGTATTTAATCACCAACTGTGTGTTTTATTTAACAGTATTTCATTATTAACTGGGTGTTTTATTTAGTAATATTTCATCACCAACTGAATGTTTTATTTAGTAATATTTCATCACCAACTGAATGTTTTATTTAGTAGTATCTCATCATTAACTGGGTGTTTTATTTTGTAGTATCTCATCACCAACTGAATGTTTTATTTAGTAGTATCTCATCATTAACTGAATGTTTTATTTAGTAGTATCTCATCACCAACTGAATGTTTTATTTAGTAGTATCTCATCACCAACTGGATGTTTTATTTAGTAATATCTCATCATTAACTGGGTGTTTGATTTAGTAGTATCTCATCACCAACTGGATGTTTTATTTAGTAGTATCTCATCACCAACTGAATGTTTTATTTAGTAGTATCTCATCATCAACTTGGTGTTTTATTTAGTAGTATCTCATCACCAACTGGGTGTTTTATTTAGTAGTGTCTCATCACCAACTGGATGTTTTTTTAGTAGTATCTCATCATTAACTGAATGTTTTATTTAGTAGTATCTCATCACCAACTGAATGTTTTATTTAGTAGTATCTCATCACCAACTGGATGTTTTATTTAGTAATATCTCATCATTAACTGGGTGTTTTATTTAGTAGTATCTCATCACCAACTGGATGTTTTATTTAGTAATATCTCATCATTAACTGGGTGTTTTATTTAGTAGTATCTCATCACCAACTGGATGTTTTATTTAGTAGTATCTCATCACCAACTGAATGTTTTATTTAGTAGTATCTCATCACCAACTGGATGTTTTATTTAGTAGTATCTTATTATTAACTGAATGTTTTATTTAGCAGTATCTCATCACCAACTGGATGTTTTATTTAGTAGTATCTCATCACCAACTGAATGTTTTATTTAGTAGTATCTCATCATTAACTGAATGTTTTATTTAGTAGTGTCTCATCATTAACTGGGTGTTTTATTTTGTAGTATCTCATCACCAACTGAATGTTTTATTTAGTAGTATCTCATCATTAACTGAATGTTTTATTTAGTAGTATCTCATCACCAACTGAATGTTTTATTTAGTAGTATCTCATCACCAACTGGATGTTTTATTTAGTAATATCTCATCATTAACTGGGTGTTTTATTTAGTAGTATCTCATCACCAACTGGATGTTTTATTTAGTAGTATCTCATCACCAACTGAATGTGTTATTTAGTAGTATCTCATCACCAACTTGGTGTTTTATTTAGTAATATCTCATCACCAACTGGGTGTTTTATTTAGTAGTATCTCATCACCAACTGGGTGTTTTATTTAGTAGTATCTCATCACCAACTGGATGTTTTATTTTGTAGTATCTCATCATTAACTGAATGTTTTATTTAGTAGTATCTCATCACCAACTGAATGTTTTATTTAGTAGTATCTCATCACTAACTGGATGTTTTATTTAGTAATATCTCATCATTAACTGGGTGTTTTATTTAGTAGTATCTCATCACCAACTGGATGTTTTATTTAGTAGTATCTCATCACCAACTGGATGTTTTATTTAGTAGTATCTCATCTCCAACTGGATGTTTTATTTAGTAGTATCTCATCATTAACTGAATGTTTCATTTAGTAATATTTCATCAACAACTTGGTGTTTTATATAGTAATATCTCATCTGATTATGAAATGACTGAATTAATATGAATTATTATCTTCGGTTTTTACTTATGAAAATTTAAGAAATATTTCTAATCATAAATAGGTGGTAGATGGAAACAAGATTGAAGAATATGATTTGATTAATTTTGAGGTAGTTAAGAAAAAAATTAGTAAGACAAAAAATATAATAAGGCTCATGGGCCAGATAATATTTCCCCAAGAATTTTGGAGAAGGTTTGGATATGTGAGTTCTTCAGTAGTGGGCAAATAAAGATGATTTGAAGTTAGGTAATGTCAATCAAAGTATTTAAAGGATGTAATATAAATTGTCCCCGTAACTATAGATCCATGTGTCTTACGTCAGTGGTGAGAAAAAATTTTGGAAAGTCTGATAACAGATGATTCAAAAAGACATTTAAGATGTTTAAAATTCTGTTGGATAGTCATCATGGTTGACTATCTTTTGACATTCCTTGAAAAGGCTAGTGGTTATGTAGATTAGGGTAAAGATGTAGAATTGGAGTAGCTGGATCTTTAGAAAGCATTTGAAGAGGTGGCACCTAAGAGTCTTGTGAAAACTTTGCTTCTGCATGTGTTGAGGTTAAGTTAGCAAATTGGATAAAAGAGTGGCCGAATAGTAGAAAAATAGTGGGCTGTTACAAATGGAGTTTAGTCAAAGTGGTTTAATGTCACAAGTGAGATACCTCAGGGCTCAATCCTATGACCTTTGCTCTTTTGGATTATATCATTTGAAATATACGAAGGAATAGTCAATGAATTACTTAAATTTGCTGAAGATATCATGGTCTTGGTTGTTGCTGCTGGTTATGAAGAGGATAATGTGGATGTAGATTTGGACCATTTAGTGAGTTGAATAAATAAATAACAATTGGGTTTTAATTATAATGAATGCAATATAATGCATATGTATTATTATAATTTGATGTATAAATATAATTTGGAATGGAATAGCCTTAGAAATGTAATGAAAGAAAAAGATCCTGGTGTGATTGTTGGTTTTTAAAGCCAACCAAGCAGTATGCTGTTGCTAGTAATAAGGCAAAAGGATTTCAGGTTGTATCTATAGAAATGTTGAATGCAAGTCTAACGAGGTTATAATTTCATTATATAAGTCACTGGTTAGGCCGCCTTTGGAGTATTGTTTTCAATCTCGAGGCCCTTACCTTAGAAAGGGCATTGATTGAAGCGTTGAAAAGGGTTTAAAGGATACTAAAATAGAGCCTGGCACGGAGGGATTTTTCATATATTTATTTTTGTTTGTAATTAAGCACAAAGCTACACAATGAGTTCTCTCTGCTCTGCCCACTCTGCCCTGATTTATAGTGTTGTAAGTCCACTGATATGTAGCTGTGTCACTAGGGGGGGGGGGTTCACACGAGGAGAAATCACATCTTTAAAACTGTTTTCTATAAGAAGAGCTATAATGGATCTCATTGATGTGTTGAAGATTTATAGTGTCGGTGCATCATCGTTTTCCATACTTACCAGGAGACTAGGAGACACAGGATTGAATTTCAACAAAATAGTAGTCATTTTCAGGTAAGACAATATTAGTGGCTGGCATCTGGAATGGATTACCTGCGGATGGTGTGAGACAGTACATTTAAGAAAACGTTTGATGACTATAGGAATGATAATGACTGGCGTTCAAATGGTTTTCTAAAGTTTATAGTAGTTTAGCTCAGAGGATTGGACAGCCTAGATGGACCAATATGCCCTTCGTTGTCCCTAAACATTATGTTATGTTTTACCTTGTATTGGTCACACGGTACTTCGACCCTAATTAATTAGAAGTATATATTATTATTATTAAGTTAGGGTTAGCTAATAACTTATATATTGTGAAGCGGCAGAGGACAACGTTGTTTTTTTTCTTCTCATGTCTCTAAGTTTTATTGTACCACGTTGACAACAACATATTTGCTGGTGTTTCTAAGTGTTGAACACTGTCCAAGATATCAGAAATATATGTCGATCTGTTTGAATAAAATGCTCTTGAAGACAATTAGGTACAAATCAAACTACAACAGTTTCTAACTAAGTGTTCTAAATGTATTTCAGAATTTTCTCCGAAGAAATTAAAAACACGTGTTTCATTACATGCAACAACAAAGTGATTCCACACATATGAGTAGCCCTAAAAGTATGTGCTACGCCATACATTGTTAGTGTGTGTTCTCTTACAGCAAAAGTACATGGGGCTATCTGCTGTGTCCACCGAGATGAATCGGACCCATGATTTTAGCGTTGTAAATCCGTAGACTTGCTGCTGTACCAGTTGGAGGTGCCCACCGTTAGTGAGGGCACCCAGCTACAATTTTCAAAATCTTATTTCCTCTCGGAAGATAAACAAGCATCGTCTGATTAAAGCAAGATATTAATACGTCACCATCTCACTTTTATATTCATTCTGCCATCCCACTAAGTAACAGTTACGGCCTTTTTTCAAACCAAAAATTTGAATTTTTTTATTGCTGTTCACATACTTTTAAAAAGGTGGCGCTCCATGTTCGCAAGCTGATAATTCTAATTTACTTTTCATTTGCTTGGTCGTTTGAAATTAAGCATAAAGCTACACAACTTGCTATCTGTGCTTAGCACATCACGGGTTATTGAAACCGGTTTCTGGGGTTAATAAGTCTGCAGACATACAATTGTGTCACTGGGAGATTTGCTTTAATGTGGATTGTTTGTTTGTTTGTTTTTGAATTTCGCACAAAGCTACTCGAGGGCCATCTGTGCTAGCCGTCCCTAATTTAGCAGTGTAAGACTAGAGGGAAGGCAGCTAGTCATCACCACCCACCGCCAACTCTTGGGCTACTCTTTTACCAACGAATAGTGGGATTTACCGTCACATTATAACGCCCCCACGGCTGAAAGGGCAAGCATGCTTAGCGCGACGGGGTTGCGAACCCGCGACCCTCAGATTACGTGTCGCACGCCTTAACACGCTTGGCCATGCCGGGACATTAAAGTGGAGGCTTAGCTTACCTTACAGTGTTATGTGCTTCAACATTTCCTAAACATTTGTCATTTAAATCTGTAAAGATTGTTTCAACCCGTGCAAAATATTACACATTTACACACAATATTTTCAGTAACTCAACACTTTATTCAATAATAATGTAACGTTATTTATAAATATCCATAGCTTAGTACTAAACACGAGATACTACATGGCCATAGGGTTTTCACAGTAAACTTGCTTTAACTACGATACCTTTAAAATGTTCATAATAACACAAATAGTTCACTGGAACGAACATTGTAGAGGCTTTGTTTAAAATGATGTTGTTTTATTTAGTTTTGTTTTCTGTTATGCACTATAACTAAAACATTCGCGTACATGTGGGAACATTCAAAACGAATAAACAAACATTGTTGCCGGGATTCAGAGCTGACACACAATCTTTTGTTATGCAGTGGGATGTGTACATACGAGGTATTTTATCATAATAAATGATATGGCAACTTTGAGGAATTTCTCTTTATAAAGAAGGCAAATAGACAAGTGGTGCATGAATAAAAAAAATAGAATCAGCGATAAAAATTGTTAAATCATAGGTTTGTTGCAGTAATCAAAATATAAATGAAATAGGAGTAAACAGTATGGTGTATGAATTGAAAAGAATAAAAATAATGATGAACTTCCATTTTTTTGTAGTAATTATTACAAGATATGTTAAGAAAATTAATTAGTGCTTTTTGACAATGGCCCGGCACGGCCATGTGGGTGAGATGTTCGACTCGTAATCTGAGGGTCGCGACTTCGAATCCCGGTCGCACCAAACATGTTTGCCCTTTCAGCCGTGGTGACGTTATAATGTGACGGTCAATCCCATTATCAGTTGGTAAAAGAGTTGGCGGTGGTTGGTGATGAGTAGCTGCCTTCCCTCTAGTCTTATACTGCTAAATTAGGGACGGCTAGCGCAGATAGCCTTTGTGTAACAAAACAAATTTACAGAAAAAAAAATCGCTATGAAGAACTCAATTTCATAGAAAGCGTTGGCGCCATCTTTCCATACGAACGTGAAAATACTATACCTCTAGTTGCCCTGACTACCGAAAAAAAGTGTTTATATCGTCATCACTGTTTGACAAGCTTAGTTTGTATTTTATCTGTGCGATGTGATTACAAATTTTAAGGATAAATAAGCCTGATTAGGTCTTGAGTCATTTTAGAGGAAACTTGGTCTAAGCTCAGATATTAAACTGCTTGTATATCACATCCATCTAATAAAACACTCAACTGTTTAGACACGCGCTGATTATTCAATCTCTGAAACTTACAATTAGCTACCCAGTAATGGAACCAACATAAAATATATCAGCGAGAGTAAATATATATTTGTATAGCACATAACTATCAGCCTATGGATAAATTGCTCCAACAAATTAGATTTAATCAAAATTAGCTGAGAAAACTAGATAAAGAGAAGACTGGACTGAAACACTGAATGCCTTCACAAAAATATAAAATCATAGCATACAAGTTCAGTTTTCCCTCTCTGTAATCTGAACTGACTTTGCTTCGCTGCGAGATATATGTGGCCCGGCATGGCTAGATGGTTAAGGCACTCCACGGTCTCGGGTTCGAATCCCCCTCACCCAAAACATGCTCGTCCTTTCAGCCGTGGTGACGTTATATTGTTACTGTCAATCCCACTATCAGTTGCTAAAAGAGTAGCCCAAGAATTGTCGGTGGGTGGTGATGACCAGCTGCCTTCCCTCTAGTATTACACTGCTAAATTAGGTATGACAAGCACATATAGCCCTCGTGTAGCTTTGCGCGAAATTCAAAACAAACAAACCAAGCGAGGTATATGGACATTTTTAGGCACTCCCTTGTACTGCGAAATATGTCCATACGTAAACACGTAAGATGAGAATGTAAATAATGTCCTTTCTCAATTCTACAACTGTAGAATATATTATACATAAATATATGTGTTAATATCGACTTTAACAGCTCAACTTTCGCACATCTCAAGCAATTGGAAAATTAAATACGGGGTACGCTCATGTTATTCCACACAAATATTTTCGTGTATAGTCGCGTGATGGAAAACTTACGAATTTCTTGTGCATTCGGATTGTTGAAAATGGCGTTGGGAAACCTTTTTCATTTACTAGGTGACTATTGAAATACTGCAGGGAGGAGCTGTTTGTTTAGAACATGAAAATTTTAGAACTGTGTATTTTGAAATGGAAAAAAATAGGTTCTTGGTTGTCAGATAGAGCATGCGCAGACGTGGAGATATGAACTTTAATGGTCCAAAATTGTTTTAACATAAAATACTCAACTTCTGTAGACGAATAATGCAATTAAGCCCCCCACTCTTGAGTATGATAATGTTTCTTTTGTGAAAAAGATAAAGACGTCTTTTGATAACGTTATTTACAAACTCTAACAAATATTTTGATTTGTGAGTCATGGTGATGTAATTACACTGAATATTGTAACAGAGTCTCAGACAGTCGTCAGTTCTTTTGACTTTCAATTTTGATCTGATCTTTCTTTCTGTTTCTCTCTCATTGTGTTAATACTATAGTAGTGATTAAACTATTGATATGAAAACAATAAACATACAATGTTGTAGTGTACGACAACTCAAACTGACCACATTCAACTTGAGCATTATTTACTGTTCTATGACACGTTCGAAACAATCATAACAGTTAGGACACATCTCTGATGAAGTTTAGAATGCACATATATATATATATATATATTTGAACTAATTACGTTCTCATAATTCTAGGATTTGTAGAAATTTCATCTCCAAATGTAATAACTTGCTCAATATATTAATCAGATTATAATAATAATTAATTTAAGACAAACCGTTTTAGTTATATAAACGAATGTAAACAATTAACCCTCTCTCTAAATATTTATATGCAATATATTGTACATTATTATGCATTAGCAGGAATTATTTTTGTTTGCATTACCCACGAAGCTACAAAATGGAATATTTATGTTCTGCTCCCACGGGTATCGAAACCCGATTTTTATTGTTAACTAGAAAACACTAGCTTATGAACTCTGAGATAACCTTACACAAAATAACTCTGAGACATTACTCACTCACTTCATATCAAAGTAAATCAGTGTATATACATGAATGTAACCTTGCACATGCTGGATAAAACTAATGTGTTTTCAAATCCCTGTAATCACATACTAAAATTCATTCGTTTCTTTTTATTTTAAAGATCTGAGAATTTTCACCTCTGAAGGTCTTAAACACAACATTGTTTTTTAAAACCTTTGTATCACTCAGTTACCAGTAGTAATGCATAAAATCAATAATCTTACCAAAATTCAGAGAAAATTCTGGCGTGCGAAGCTAACCTTTGATTTTAATAAAACATAGGATTTTTTTCCCCAATAAATAATAAATAAGATTACAATGACTAATTTACAGTTTCTACCTTACTCTGTATACTAAATACTATTATTTATTAAGCAGTCACTACTTTCAACCAATGTTTGCTGACGTCCTGCACAAAATACATTTTCTTGGTAAAGCTGATATTCATTATTCTTGTTATAACCCTCCAGCTTTTACCGATCATATCGAGGTCAGCATAGAAAGTATCTGTCCACGATTTTAAGGTTTAAGAAAGTGTAAATTTTAAACTTGAAAGGACATTTTCCCATATACAAAATAAGCTAACAATAGACACAATGAAAAAGGAAACAAAATCACCATTTATATCTCCAGAACGTAACTTTATTAGCTCATTATTTAAATTATTTAAATTAGTTAAATCTATTTTTTTTCACAGTTTTCTGAGCTAATGTACTTTGTTACATTTTGAAGACATAGGTTGTGATTTTATTTAAGTTTATAGAAATGTTTTATAACGAACTCCAGTTCGCGTTAAACAAGACTAGAATAATAAAACAATATAAACCTTAAAACATGGAACAATATTAAATACTAAACACAGAGCAATTCAGAGTAATTTAGCATATATTAAGGTAATTTAAAGGTACTTTTAAATTTAAAATACTTATAAAATAGAGAGGCATCTACAAGCAAAGTCTACAAAATTAGGTAACCCTTAATTTGGCTAGCGTGTAATCTTGATAAGTACCTGTATCAGTATCGTTAAACATGAAGAAAAATGTAACCTCTTCAAAATTGGTTTCCTCAATTTCAATCTTCATAAACTTCTAAAAACAGCATAGAATTTCTGTCAGTTTCACAGTGGTTTTAACTTACACTGATATTAGATTAAATCAACAATAATATCTAACTTACACTGATGTTAGATTAAATCAACAATGATCTCTAACTTACACTGATGTTGGATTAAATCAACAATAATCTCTAACTTACACTGATGTTAGATTAAATCAACAATGATCTCTAACTTACACTGATGTTAGATTAAATCAACAATAATCTCTAACTGAAACTAGAAGATGGCGCAGAATATTGATGACTTGTTGTTTTCAAACTGTCAGATTCTTGAACACTAAGGAAGTTGTTTTAATGGCTTCTTCCAAAAATTAATAAAAAACATGCTTTTTTTTTTATAAGAACATAGATAAACACGATCTCAGAGATCTCTGAGAATCAGAGACTGGCATTGTTGTAGCCAGCAACGTGACACATACTTGTAACCTGTAATGTACGTCCAGTTGACTTCTATTAAATTATTAGTAAGTTATTTAAAAATAATAATAACTGTGCTAGATAAGGTAAAGTTACTTGTTTTCTATTCAGTACAAATTATACTGAAAGTAGTCAAAATAATAAAAGGTAAAACTGATTTCACTCACGCGTTATTGATGTTACTGGTATATTTTAGGGACGCTTCTGAAGTACTTGAAATGGAAAAAAACGACAAATTATTTTGTAATGTTATACAATAGGCAAACGTACTGAAAATAATATATCATGAAGAGACGTTCCCTGAAACATACTACACGGTGGTTATGTACACGTTTCTTACGTTCACAACCAAGCAGTATCACAGAGATACGCAAGACTGAAATAGATTCGAAAGATTTTGAATTTGTAGATTCTGTCATCAGTTACTACATGAATGTGATATACCTAGCTGAGAACGTTTACATATATATATATATTTATATAGCTGTCAGAGACTGTTTTGAAACAAGTTACCACAGAATAACGGTGTTCAAATGAGATCTCCAGAACTTGTGAATGAACGTAAATTTAGAAAAATGACTGTTGAATAGTAATCTTACTGTGTTATAAAGTATAGCGATACGCACAAACTGTGTGGTTCCAAACTATATATAGTTTATCCAAGTTAAAGTTCACAAACGTAATATTTACGAAATTAAGCTAAGATTGTGAAAGCTTATCCAAGTCAAATTTACGAAATTAATCTAAGATTGTGTAAGCTTATCCAAGTCAAATTTATTAACTTAAATAAGATTGTGCAAGCTTATCCAAGTCAAATTGACGAAATTAAACTAGGATTGCGCATAATTCATCCAAGTCAAATTTATGAACTTAAATAAGATTGTACATAGCTTATCCAAGTCAAATTTACGAAATTAATCTAAGATTGTGCAAGCTAATTCAAGTCAAATTGACGAAATTAAACTAAGATTGTGCAAAATTATCCAAGTCAAATTTACGAAATTAAACTTGGATTGCGCATAGCTCATCCAAATCAAATTTATGAACTTAAATAAGATTGTGCAAGCTTATACAAGTCAAATTTACGAAATTAATCTAAGATTGTGTATATAGCTTATCCAAGTCAAATTTACGAAATTAATCTAAGATTGTGTAAGCTTATCCAAGTCAAATTGACGAAATTAAACTAGGATTGCGCATAATTCATCCAAGTCAAATTTATGAACTTAAATAAGATTGTACATAGCTTATCCAAGTCAAATTTACGAAATTAATCTAAGATTGTGCAAGCTAATTCAAGTCAAATTGACGAAATTAAACTAAGATTGCGCATAGCTTATCCAAGTCAAATTTACGAAATTAATCTAAGATTGTGCAAGGTTATCCAAGTCAAATTTACGAAATTAAACTTGGATTGCGCATAGCTCATCAAGTCAAATTTATGAACTTAAATAAGATTGTACATAGCTTATACAAGTCAAATTTACGAAATTAATCTAAGATTGTGCAAAGCTAATTCAAGTCAAATTGACGAAATTAAACTAAGATTGCGCATAGCTTATCCAAGTCAAATTTACGAAATTAATCTAAGATTGTGTAAGCTTATCCAAGTCAAATTTACGAAATTAAACTAGGATTGCGCATAATTCATCCAAGTCAAATTTGTGAACTTAAATAAGATTGTGCATAGCTTATACAAGTCAAATTTACAGAAATTAATCTAAGATTGCGCATAGCTCATCCAAGTCAAATTTACGAAACTAAACTTGGATTGCGCATAGCTCATCAAGTCAAATTTATGAACTTAAATAAAATCGTGCATAGTTTATACAAGTCAAATTTACGAAATTTAACTTGGATTGCGCATAATTCATCCAAGTCAAATTTATGAACTTAAATAAGATTGTACATAGCTTATCCAAGTCAAATTTACGAAATTAATCTAAGATTGTGCAAGATTATCCAAGTCAAATTTACGAAATTAAACTTGGATTGCGCATAGCTCATCCAAATCAAATTTATGAACTTAAATAAGATTGTACATAGCTTATCCAAGTCAAATTTACGAAATTAATCTAAGATTGTGCAAGGTTATCCAAGTCAAATTTACGAAATTAAACTTGGATTGCGCATAATTCATCAAGTCAAATTTATGAACTTAAATAAGATTGTACATAGCTTATACAAGTCAAATTTACGAAATTAATCTAAGATTGTGCAAGCTAATTCAAGTCAAATTGACGAAATTAAACTAAGATTGCGCATAGCTTATCCAAGTCAAATTTACGAAATTAATCTAAGATTGTGTAAAGCTTATCCAAGTCAAATTTAAAATTAAACTAGGATTGCGCATAATTCATCAAGTCAAATTTGTGAACTTAAATAAGATTGTGCATAGCTTATACAAGTCAAATTTAGAAATTAATCTAAGATTGCGCATAGCTCATCAAGTCAAATTTACGAAACTAAACTTGGATTGCGCATAACTCATCAAGTCAAATTTATGAACTTAAATAAAATCGTGCATAGTTTATACAAGTCAAATTTACGAAATTTAACTTGGATTGCGCATAATTCATCAAAGTCAAATTTATGAACTTAAATAAGATTGTACAGCTTAGCTCCAGTCAAATTTACAAATTAAACTAAGATTGTACAAGCTAATTCAAGTCAAATTTACGAAATTAAACTTGGATTGCGCATAGCTCATCCAAGTCAAATTTATGAACTTAAATAAGATTGTACATAGCTTATCCAAGTCAAATTTACGAAATTAATCTAAGATTGTGTAAGCTTATCCAAGTCAAATTTACGAAATTAAACTAAGATTGCGCATAATTCATCCAAGTCAAATTTATGAACATAAATAAGATTATACATAGCTTATCCAAGTCAAATTTACAGAATTAATCTAAGATTGTGCAAGCTAATTCAAGTCAAATTGACGAAATTAAACTAAGATTGTACAAGCTAATTCAAGTCAAATTTACGAAATTAATCTAAGATTGCGCATTGCTTATCAAGTCAAATTTACGAAATTAATCTAAGATTGTGTAAGCTTATCCAAGTCAAATTTATTAACTTAAATAAGATTGTGCAAGCTTATCCAGGTCAAATTGACGAAATTAAACTAGGATTGCGCATAATTCATCCAAGTCAAATTTATGAACTTAAATAAGATTGTACATAGCTTATCCAAGTCAAATTTACGAAATTAATCTAAGATTGTGCAAGCTAATTCAAGTCAACTTGACGAAATTAAACTAAGATTGCGCATAATTCATCCAAGTCAAATTTATTAACTTAAATAGATTGTGCTTAGCTTATACAAGTCAAATTTACGAAATTAATCTAAGATTGCGCATTGCTTATCCAAGTCAAATTTACAAAATTAATCTAAGATTGTGTAAGCTTATCCAAGTCAAATTTATTAACTTAAATAAGATTGTGCAAGCTTATCCAAGTCAAATTGACGAAATTAAACTAGGATTGCGCATAATTCATCCAAGTCAAATTTATGAACTTAAATAAGATTGTACATAGCTTATCCAAGTCAAATTTACGAAATTGATCTAAGATTGTGCAAGCTAATTCAAGTCAAATTGACGAAATTAAACTAAGATTGCGCATAATTCATCCAAGTCAAATTTATTAACTTAAATAAGATTGTGCTTAGCTTATACAAGTCAAATTTACAGAAATTAATCTAAGATTGTGTAAGCTTATCAAGTCAAATTTATTAACTTAAATAAGATTGTGCAAGCTAATTCAAGTCAAATTGACGAAATTAAACTAAGATTGCGCATAGCTTATCCAAGTCAAATTTATGAAATTAATCTAAGATTGTGTAAGCTTATCCAAGTCAAATTTATTAAATTAAATAAGATTGTGCAAACTTATCCAGGTCAAATTGACGAAATTAAACTAAGATTGCGCATAATTCATCCAAGTCAAATTTATGAACTTAAATAAGATTGTGCATAGCTCATCCAAGTCAAGTTTACGAAATTAAACTAAGATTGTGCATAGCTAATCCAAGTTAATTTACGAACTTCAAATTGTGATTAAGGTTCTGTAAGTGTAAGTCAAATATGTGTTGAGGATGTGAAGAACAGAAATTATAAGTTACGAAATTTATTTGAGATTCTGTTTCAATTTTAAGTCAAACTCAAAATGAGATTGCGTATGGATTCACCAACCTGAAGTTACGAGCTAAAGCTGATATCATGCATAGATTCCTTACTTTCAAGTGAAACTAAACTTAAAACAACTTAATTTTTTCGAAATGTTAGCGTAACTCTCTCGATAAAGATATAGCTTTCACGTTCTTTATAGTCGGGCGAGGCATGGCCAGGTGATTAGATCACTCGATTCGTAATCTTGGGGGTTGCGGGTTCGAATCCCCGTCCCACAAAACATGTTCACCCTTTTAGCCGTATGGGCGTTGTAATGTAGCGTTCAATCCCATTATTATTTGGTAAAACAAGTATCCCAAGAGTTGGCGGTGGGTAGTGATGACTAGCTGCCTTCCCTCTAGTCTTACACTGCTAAATTAGGGACGGCTAGCGCAAATAGTCCTCATGTAGCTTTGTGCGAAATTTAAAAAACAACACAAAACTTTGTGACAAAATTAATATTAATGAGTACAAATTTTGATCAATCTGAGATAATTTTATAGTAGAACCAATTGCAGAAAAATAACGTGTGATGATTATCGTCCTCAATTTCTTTACACTTTATCCAGCTGAATACTTTTAAAGGCACCTTATTTGTGGATAGTATAATAGATAACCCTAAAACTGGAAACAAGTGACTCATTATGTTCTATAAATTAGCATTACTTTTGGTGTTGGTATATTAGTACGAGTGTCAGAAACGGCATTGGGTTTTATGTGGGTACTAAAGTATACTCTGTTAAAAATGGTGGGGAGAGTACTACCATCTCTTACCCCACAATATACTCTAACCTAACGTTTCATGGGTAAGTGCAATTATCAAATAAATTTGTAGCATATTCGTAGAATAACGATTGGTATCGGTTTGATTAACAACTTCTAATATATAGAAAAGCCAGTGCCTTTTAGTAACACCACGTTCCAACAATGGTTTTATGTCATTTTGCTTAGCTATAAAGTAGTAAAACTTAATATTGTTTTTAGTCTATGTACTAAAGTTTAAAATGAAATGTATAGATAATAAAATGGGAAAATATTTGTTGACTTTTTAATTTAAAGCTTCCGTTAATTAAATATATTTTTGTTTTTATTAAAACGTCGCTGAAAACAACAAAACAATTTCATTCAGAATCAATTTAAGTTTAAAACTGAATCGATATCTCTATTTTCATGATAAATATTATGCACTTTACTATGGCTAGGTGATCCCACATTACATCTAGTTTAGGATCATCATACCAACACTCACTACACTTATAAGGTTCCATGTCACAACCACTTTCAAGACCCCTTGTACTCCCGTCACTACAATCGTAGACAGTTAGAAATATTTTATATGGATAATGCAGTTTGGTTTTATGTTTTTTTTATATTTCTAGAAATCAAGCGTGGCGTGACC
>NC_134829.1:58305812-58352833 GCF_004210375.1 Tachypleus tridentatus | reverse complement strand
TATGATATTAACAATTGGTATACAATCTATTATAATTTCGGTTACTAGTACTCTGTGTCTGTTATGATATTAGCTATTAGTATATAATCGATCATAATTTTAGTTACTAGTACACTGTCTGTTATGATATGGTAACAATTGGTATATAATCTATTATAATTTCAGTTACTAGTACACTATCTGTTATGTTATTAACTATTAGTATATAATCTATTATAATTTCAGTTACTGGTACACTATCTGTTATATTATTAACTATTAGTATATAATCTATTATAATTTCAGTTACTAGTACACTGTCTGTTATGATATTAACAATTAGTATATAATCTATTATAATTTCAGTTACCAGTACTCTGTCTGTTATGATATTAACAATTAGTATATAATCTATTATAATTTCAGTTACTAGTACTCTGTCTGTTATGATATTAACTATTAGTATATAATCTATTATAATTTCAGTTACCAGTACTCTGTCTGTTATGATATTAACAATTGGTATATAATCTATTATAATTTCAGTTACTAGTACTCTGTCTGTTATGATATTAACTATTGAGTATATAATCTATTATAATTTCAGTCACTAGTACACTGTCTGTTATGATATTAACAATTAGTATATAATCAATTATAATTTCAGTCACTAGTACTATGTCTGTTATGAGTATTAACTATTAGTATATAATCCATTATAATTTCAGTTACTAGTACTCTGTCTGTTATGATATTAACAATTAGTATACAATCTATTATAATTTCGGTTACTAGTACTCTGTCTGTAATGATATTAACAATTAGTATACAATCTATGTATAATTTCAGTTACTAGTACTCTGTCTGTTATGATATTAGCTATTAGTATATAATCTATTATAATTTCAGATACTAGTACTCTGTCTGTTTATGATATTAACTATTAGTATATAATCTATTATAATTTCAGTTACTAGTACTCTGTCTGTTATGATATTAGCTATTAGTATACAATCTATTATAATTTCAGTTACTAGTACTCTGTCTGTTATGATATGCTATTAGTATATAATCTATATAATTTCAGTTACTAGTACTCTGTCTGTTATGATATTAACAGTTAGAATATAATCGTCATAATTTCAGTTACTAGTACACTGTCTGTTATGATACTAACAATTGAGTATACAACCTATTATAATTTCAGTTACTGGTTACACTGTCTGTTGTGTTATTAACTATTGGTATATAATCTATTACAATTTCAGATACTAGTACTCTGTCTGTTATGATATTAACAATTGGTATACAATCTATTATAATTTCAGTTACTGGTACTCATGTCTGTTATGATATTAACTATTGAGTATACCAATCTAAGCCCTTAATTTCAGATACTAGTACTCTGTCTGTTATGATATTAACAATTAGTATACAATCTATTATAATTTCAGTTACTAGTACTCTGTCTGTTATGATGTTAACTATTATGGTATATAATCTATTATAATTTCAGATACTAGAACTCTGTCTGTTATGATATTAACAATTGTTATACAATCTATTATAATTTTCGGTTACTAGTACTCCATCTGTTATGATATTAACTATTGGTATATAATCTATTATAATTTCAGATACTAGTACTCTGTCTGTTATGATATTAACAATTAGTATACAATCTATTATAATTTCAGTTACTAGTACTACTGTCTGTTATGATGTTAACTGTTAGTATATAATCTATTATAATTTCAGATACTAGTACTCTGTCTGTTATGATATTAACAATGGTATACAATCTATTATAATTTCAGTTACTAGTACTCTGTCTGTTATGATGTTAACTATTAGTATATAATCTATTATAATTTCAGTTACTGGTACTCTGTCTGTTATGATATTAACTATTGGTATATAATCTATTATAATTTCAGTTTAGTACTCTGTCTGTTATGATATTAACTAATTGGTATATAATCTATTATAATTTCAGTTACTAGTACTCTGTCTGTTATGATATTAACTATTGGTATATAATCTATTATAATTTCAGTTACCAGTACTCTGTCTGTTATGATATTAACAAGTTAGTATATAATCTATTATAATTTCAGTTACTAGTACTCTGTCTGTTATGATATTAACAATTGAGTATATAATCTATTATAATTTCAGTTACTGGTATACTCTCTGTTATGATATTAACTATTAGTATATGATGTATTATAATTTCAGTTACTAGTACTCTGTCTGTTATGATATTAACAATTGGTATATAATCTATTATAATTTCAGTTACTAGTACTCTGTCTGTTATGAGTATTAACAATTGGTATATAATCTATTATAATTTCAGTTACTAGTACTCTGTCTGTTATGATATTAACTATTGGTATATAATCTATTATAATTTCAGTTACCAGTACTCTGTCTGTTATGATATTAACGAGATTGGTATATAATCTATTATAATTTCAGTTACTAGTACTCTGTCTGTTATGATATTAACTATTGGTATATAATCTGCATAATTTCAGTTACCAGTACTCTGTCTGTTGTATTAACAATTAGTATATAATCTATTATAATTTCAGTTACTAGTACTCTGTCTGTTATGATATTAACAATTGACATATGTCTATTATATTTCAGTTACCAGTACTCTGTCTGTTATGATATTAACAATTAGTATACAATCTATTATAATTTCAGTTACTGTAACACTCACATATGATGATATTAACTAATTGGTATATAATCTATTATAATTTCAGTTACTAGTACTCTGTCTGTTATGATATTAACAAGTTAGTATATAATCTATTATAATTTCAGTTACTGAGTACTAATTCTGCTTATGATATTAACAATTGGTATATAATCTATTATAATTTCAGTTACTAGTACTCTGTCTGTTATGATATTAACAATTGGTATATAATCTATTATAATTTCAGTTACTAGTACTCTGTCTGTTATGATATTAACAATTAGTATATAATCTATTATAATTTCAGTTACCAGTACTCTGTCTGTTATGATATTAACAATTGGTATACAACCTATTATAATTTCAGTTACCAGTACTCTGTCTGTCATGATATTAACAATTGGTATATAATCTATTATAATTTCAGTTACTAGTACTCTGTCTGTTATGATATTAACTATTGGTATATAATCTATTATAATTTCAGTTACCAGTACTCTGTCTGTTATGATATTAACAATTAGGTATATAATCTATTATAATTTCAGTTACTAGTACTCTGTCTGTTATGATATTAACAATTGGTATATAATTTATTATAATTTCAGTTTACCAGTACTCTGTCTGTTATGATATTAACAATTGGTATATAATCTGTATTATAATTTCAGTTACTAGTACTCTGTCTGTTTATGATATTAACAATTAGTATATAATCTATTATAATTTCAGTTACTAGTACTCTGTCTGTTATGATATTAACTATTGGTATATAATCTATTATAATTTCAGTTACTAGTACTCTGTCTGTTTGTTGATATTAACAATTAGTATACAATCTATTATAATTTCAGTTACCAGTATCCTCTGCTCTGTTAATGATATTAACTATTGGTATACAACCTATTATAATTGCAGTTACTAGTACTCTGTCTGTTATGATATTAACTATTGGTATATAATCTATTATAATTTCAGTTACACAGTACTCTGTCTGTTATGATATTAACAATTGGTATACAATCTATTATAATTTCAGTTACCAGTACTCTGTCTGTTATGATATTAGCTATTGGTATACAATCTATTATAATTTCAGTTACTAGTACTCTGTCTGTTATGATATTAACTATTGGTATATGCAATCTATTATAATTTCAGTTACCAGTACTCTGTCTGTTATGATATTAACTATTGGTATATAATCTATTATAATTTCAGTTACCAGTACTCTGTCTGTTATGATATTAACAATTGGTATACAATCTATTATAATTTCAGTTACCAGTACTCTGTCTGTTATGATATTAACTATTGGTATATAATCTATTATAATTTCAGTTACCAGTACTCTGTCTGTTATGATATTAACAATTGGTATACAATCTATTATAATTTCAGTTACTAGTACTCTGTCTGTTATGATATTAACAATTAGTATACAATCTATTATAATTTCAGTTACTAGTACTCTGTCTGTTATGATATTAACAATTGGTATACAATCTATTATAATTTCAGTTACCAGTACTCTGTCTGTTATGATATTAACTATTAGTATATAATCTATTATAATTTCAGTTACCAGTACTCTGTCTGTTATGATATTAACAATTAGTATACAATCTATTATAATTTCAGTTACCAGTACTCTGTCTGTTATGATATTAACAATTGGTATACAATCTATTATAATTTCAGTTACCAGTACTCTGTCTGTTATGATATTAACTATTGGTATATAATCTATTATAATTTCAGTTACCAGTACTCTGTCTGTTATGATATTAACAATTAGTATACAATCTATTATAATTTCAGTTACTAGTACTCTGTCTGTTTATGATATTAACAATTAGTATATAATCTATTATAATTTCAGTTACTAGTACTCTGTCTGTTATGATATTAACTATTAGTATATAATCAATTATAATTTCAGTTACTTAGTACTCTGTCTGTTATGATATTAACAATTGGTATATAATCTATTATAATTTCAGATACTAGTACTCGTGTCTGTTATGATATTAACAATTGGTATATAATCTATTATAATTTCAGTTACCAGTACTCTGTCTGTTATGATATTAACAATTGGTATATAATCTATTATAATTTCAGTTACTAGTACTACTTGTCTGTTATGATATTAACTATTGGTATATAATCTATTATAATTTCAGTTACCAGTACTCTGTCTGTTATGATATTAACAATTGGTATATAATCTATTATAATTTCAGTTACCAGTACTCTGTCTGTTATGATATTAACTATTAGTATATAATCTATTATAATTTCAGTTACTAGTACTCTGTCTGTTATGATATCAACTATTGGTATATAATCTATTATAATTTCAGTTACTAGTACTCTGTCTGTTATGATATTAACTATTAGTATATAATCTATTATAATTTCAGTTACCAGGTACTCTGTCTGTTATGATATTAACAATTAGTATATAATCTATTATAATTTCAGTTACTGAGTACTCTGTGTTGTTATGATATTAACAATTGGTATATAATCTATTATAATTTCAGTTACCAGTACTCTGTCTGTTATGATATTAACAATTAGTATACAATCTCTATTATAATTTCAGTTTACTAGTACACTGTCTGTTATGATAATAACAATTAGTATATAATCTATTATAATTTCAGTTACTGTAGTACTCTGTCTGTTATGATATTAACAATTGGTATATAATCTATTATAATTTCAGTTACCAGTACTCTGTCGGTTATGATATTAACAATTGGTATATAATCTATTTTAATTTCAGTTACTAGTACTCTGTCTGTTATGATATTAACAATTAGAATATAATCGATCATAATTTCAGTTACTAGTACACTGTCTGTTATAATATTAACAATTAGTATACAACCTATTATAATTTCAGTTACTGGTACTCTGTCTGTTTTATGATATTAACAATTGGTATACAATCTATTATAATTTCAGTTACTAGTACTCTGTCTGTTATGATATTAGCTATTAGGAATATAATCGATCATAATTTTGGTTACTAGTACACTGTCTGTTATGATATTAACAATTGGTATATAATCTATTATAATTTCAGTTACTAGTACACTATCTGTTATGTTATTAACTATTGGTATATAATCTATTATAATTTCAGTTACTAGTACACTATCTGTTATGTTATTAACTATTAGTATATAATCTATTATAATTTCAGTTACTAGTACACTGTCTGTTATGATATTAACAATTAGTATATAATCTATTATAATTTTCAGTTACCAGTACTCTGTCTGTTATGATATTAACAATTGGTATATAATCTATTATAATTTCAGTTACTAGTACTCTGTCTGTTATGATATTAACTATTAGTATATAATCTATTATAATTTCAGTTACCAGTACTCTGTCTGTTATGATATTAACAATTGGTATATAATCTATTATAATTTCAGTTACTAGTACTCTGTCTGTTATGATATTAACTATTAGTATATAATCTATTATAATTTCAGTCACTGAGTACACTGTCTGTTATGATATTAACAATTAGTATATAATCAATTATAATTTCAGTCACTAGTACTATGTCTGTTATGATATTAACTATTAGTATATAATCCATTATAATTTCAGTTACTGGTACTCTGTCTGTTATGATATTAACAATTGGTATACAATCTATTATAATTTCAGTTACTAGTACTCTGTCTGTAATGATATTAACAATTGGTATACAATCTATTATAATTTCAGTTACTAGTACTCTGTCTGTTATGATATTAGCTATTAGTATATAATCTATTATAATTTCAGATACTAGTACTCTGTCTGTTATGATATTAACTATTGAGTATATAATCTATTATAATTTCAGTTACTAGTACTCTGTCTGTTATGATATTAGCTATTAGTATACAATCTATTATAATTTCAGTTACTAGTACTCTGTCTGTTATGATATTAGCTATTAGTATATAATCTATTATAATTTCAGTTACTAGTACTCTGTCTGTTATGATATTAACAATTAGAATATAATCGATCATAATTTCAGTTACTAGTACACTGTCTGTTATGATATTAACAATTAGTATACAACCTATTATAATTTCAGTTACTAGTACACTGTCTGTTATGTTATTAACTATTGGTATATAATCTATTATAATTTCAGATACTAGTACTCTGTCTGTTATGATATTAACAATTGGTATACAATCTATTATAATTTCAGTTACTAGTACTCTGTCTGTTATGATATTAACTATTGGTATATAATCTATTATAATTTCAGATACTACTAGTACTCTGTCTGTTATGATATTAACAATTGGTATACAATCTATTATAATTTCAGTTACTAGTACTCTGTCTGTTATGATATTAACTATTGGTATATAATCTATTATAATTTCAGATACTAGTACTCTGTCTGTTATGATATTAACAATTGGTATACAATCTATTATAATTTCAGTTACTAGTACTCTGTCTGTTATGATATTAACTATTGGTATATAATCTATTATAATTTCAGTTACTAGTACTCTGTCTGTGTATGATATTAACAATTAGTATACAATCTATTATAATTTCAGTTACTAGTACTCTGTCTGTTATGATATTAACTATTGGTATATAATCTATTATAATTTCAGATACTAGTACTCTGTCTGTTATGATATTAACAATTAGTATATAATCTATTATAATTTCAGTTACTAGTACTCTGTCTGTTATGATATTAACTATTAGTATATAATCTATTATAATTTCAGTTACTAGTACTCTGTCTGTTATGATATTAACAATTGGTATATAATCTATTATAATTTCAGTTACTAGTACTCTGTCTGTTATGATATTAACAATTGGTATATAATCTATTATAATTTCAGTTACTAGTACTCTGTCTGTTATGATATTAACAATTGGTATATAATCTATTATAATTTCAGTTACTAGTACTCTGTCTGTTATGATATTAACAATTGGTATATAATCTATTATAATTTCAGATACTAGTACTCTGTCTGTTTATGATATTAACTATTAGTATACAATCTATTATAATTTCAGTTACTAGTACACTGTCTGTTATGATATTAACAATTGGTATATAATCTATTATAATTTCAGTTACTAGGTACTCTGTCTGTTATGATATTAACAATTGGTATATAATCTATTATAATTTCAGTTACTGGTACTCTGTCTGTTATGATATTAACAATTGGTATATAATCTATTATAATTTCAGTTACTAGTACTCTGTCTGTTATGATATTAACAATTAGTATATAATCTATTATAATTTCAGTTACTAGTACTCTGTCTGTTATGATATTAACAATTGAGTATACAATCTATTATAATTTCAGTTACTAGTACTCTGTCTGTTGCGTATTAACTATTAGTATATAATCTATTATAATTTCAGTTACTGAGTACTCTGTCTGTTATGATATTAACAATTGGTATATAATCTATTATAATTTCAGTTACTGGTACTCTGTCTGTTATGATGATATTAACAATTGGTATATAATCTATTATAATTTCAGTTACTAGTACTCTGTCTGTTATGATATTAACAATTAGAGTATAATCGATCATAATTTCATACTAGTATAATTTCAGTTACTGCTAGTACTCTGTCTGTTATGATATTAACAATTGGTATACAATCTATTATAATTTCAGTTACTAGTACTCTGTCTGTTATGATATTAACAATTAGTATACAATCTATTATAATTTCAGTTACTAGTACTCTGTCTGTTATGATATTAACAATTGAGTATATAATCTATTATAATTTCAGTTACTAGTACTCTGTCTGTTATGATATTAACAATTGGTATATAATCTATTATAATTTCAGTTACTAGTACTCTGTCTGTTATGATATTAACTAATTGGTATATAATCTATTATAATTTCAGTTACTAGTACTCTGTCTGTTATGATATTAACAATTGGTATATAATCTATTATAATTTCAGTTACTAGTACTCTGTCTGTTATGATATTAACAATTGGTATATAATCTATTATAATTTCAGTTACTAGTACTCTGTCTGTTATGATATTAACTATTGGTATATAATCTATTATAATTTCAGTTACTAGTACTCTGTCTGTTATGATATTAACTATTGGTATATAATCTATTATAATTTCAGTTTAGTATACTGTCTGTTTATGATATTAACAATTGTATATAATCAATTATAATTTCAGTTACTGGTACTATGTCTGTTATGATATTAACAATTGGTATATAATCTATTATAATTTCAGTTACTGGTACTCTGTCTGTTATGATATTAACAATTGAGTATATAATCTATTATAATTTCAGTTACCAGTACTCTGTCTGTTATGATATTAACTATTGGTATATAATCTATTATAATTTCAGTTACCAGTACTCTGTCTGTTATGATATTAACAATTGGTATACAATCTATTATAATTTCAGTTACTAGTACTCTGTCTGTTATGATATTAACAATTGGTATACAATCTATTATAATTTCAGTTACTAGTACTCTGTCTGTTATGATATTAACTATTGGTATATAATCTATTATAATTTCAGTTACTAGTACTCTGTCTGTTATGATATTAACAATTAGTATACAATCTATTATAATTTCAGTTACTAGTACTCTGTCTGTTATGATATTAACTATTAGTATATAATCTATTATAATTTCAGTTACTAGTACTCTGTCTGTTATGATATTAGCTATTGGTATATAATCTATTATAATTTCAGTTACTAGTACTCTGTCTGCTATGATATTAACAATTGGTATATAATCTATTATAATTTCAGTTACTAGTACTCTGTCTGTTATGATATTAACAATTGGTATACAATCTATTATAATTTCAGTTACTAGTTACTCTGTCTGTTATGATATTAACAATTGGTATGCAATCTATTATAATTTCAGTTACTGGTACTCTGTCTGTTATGATATTAAGCTATTAGTATATAATCTATTATAATTTCAGATACTAGTACTCTGTCTGTTATGATATTAACAATTGGTATACAATCTATTATAATTTCAGTTACTAGTACTCTGTCTGTTATGATATTAACAATTGGTATATAATCTATTATAATTTCAGTTACTAGTACTCTGTCTGTTATGATATTAACGGTATTAGTATACAATCTATTATAATTTCAGTTACTAGTACTCTGTCTGTTATGATATTAGCTTATTGGTATACAATCTATTATAATTTCAGTTACCAGTACTCTGTCTGCTATGATATTAACAATTGAGTATATAATCTATTATAATTTCAGTTACTAGTACTCTGTCTGTTATGATATTAACTATTGGTATACAATCTATTATAATTTCAGATACTGGTACTCTGTCTACTTATTGATGATTAACAATTAGTATATAATCTATTATAATTTCAGAGTACTAGTACTCTGTCTGTTATGATATTAACAATTGGTATATAATCTATTATAATTTCAGTTACTAGTACTCTGTCTGTTATGATATTAACAATTGGTATATAATCTATTATAATTTCAGGTTACTAGTTACTCTGTCTGTTATGATATTAACAATTGGTATATAATCTATTATAATTTCAGTTACTAGTACTCTGTCTGTTATGATATTAACAATTAGTATATAATCTATTATAATTTCAGTTACTAGTACTCTGTCTGTTATGATATTAACAATTGGTATATAATCTATTATAATTTCAGGTTACTAGTACTCTGTCTGTTATGATATTAACTATTAAGTGTTATAATCTATTATAATTTCAGATACTAGTACTCTGTCTGTTATGATATTAACTATTGGTATATAATCTATTATAATTTCAGTTACTAGTACTCTGTCTGTTATGATATTAACTATTGGTATATAATCTATTATAATTTCAGTTACTAGTACTCTGTCTGTTATGATATTAACTATTAGTATACAATCTATTATAATTTCAGTTACTAGTACTCTGTCTGTTATGATATTAACTATTAGTATATAATCTGTTATAATTTCAGTTACTAGTACTCTGTCTTATTTATGATATTAACAATTGGTATATAATCTATTATAATTTCAGTTACTAGTACTCTGTCTGTTATGATATTAGCAATTGGTATATAATCTATTATAATTTCAGTTACTGTACATGTCTGTCATGATATTAACAATTAGTATATAATCTATTATAATTTCAGTTACTAGTACTCTGTCTGTTATGATATTAACTATTAGTATATAATCTATTATAATTTCAGTTACTAGTACTCTGTCTGTTGTGATATTAACAATTGGTATATAATCTATTATAATTTCAGTTACTAGTACTCTGTCTTGTTATGATATGTAACAATTAGTATACAATCAATTATAATTTCAGTTACTAGTACTCTGTCTGTTATGATATTAAGCTATTGGTATATAATCTATTATAATTTCAGTTACAGTACATCTGTCTGTTATGATATTAACAATGTTGTACAATCTATTATAATTTCAGTTACTAGTACTCTGTCTGTTATGATATTAACAATTGGTATATAATCTATTATAATTTCAGTTACTAGTACTCTGTCTGTTATGATATTAACTATTGGTATATAATCAATTATAATTTCAGTTACTAGTACTCTGTCTGTTATGATATTAACAATTGAGTATATAATCTATTATAATTTCAGTTACTAGTACTCTGTCTGTTATGATATTAACAATTGGTATACAATCTATTATAATTTCAGTTACTAGTACTCTGTCTGTTATGATATTAACTATTGTATATAATCTATTATAATTTCAGTTACTAGTTACTCTGTCTGTTTATGATATTAACAATTGGTATACAATCTATTATAATTTCAGTTACTAGTACTCTGTCTGTTATGATATTAACAATTGGTATATAATCTATTATAATTTCAGTTACTATACTCTGTCTGTTATGATATTAACAATTAGTATACAATCTATTATAATTTCAGTTACTAGTACTCTGTCTGTTATGATATTAACTATTAGTATATAATCTATTATAATTTTCAGTTACTAGTACTCACTGTCTGTTATTATATTAACAATTGGTATATAATCTATTATAATTTCAGTTACTAATTACTCTGTCTGTTATGATATTAAAATTAGTATACAATCTATTATAATTTCAGTTACTAGTACTCTGTCTGTTATGATATTGGCTATTAGTATATAATCTATTATAATTTCAGTTACCAGTACTCTGTCTGTTATGATATTAACTATTAGTATATAATCAATTATAATTTCAGTTACTAGTACTCTGTCTGTTATGATATTAACAATTAGTATATAATCTATTATAATTTCAGATACTAGTACTCTGTCTGTTATGATATTAACAATTAGTATATAATCTATTATAATTTCAGTTACTAGTACTCTGTCTGTTATGATATTAACAATTAGTATATAATCTATTATAATTTCAGTTACTGGTTACTCTGTCTGTTATGATATTAACAATTGGTATACAATCTATTATAATTTCAGTTACTAGTACTCTGTCTGTTATGATATTAACAATTAGTATATAATCTATTATAATTTCAGTTACCAGTACTATGTCTGTTATGATATTAACAATTAGTATATAATCTATTATAATTTCAGTTACTAGTACTATGTCTGTTATGATATTAACAATTGGTATATAATCTATTATAATTTCAGTTACTAGTACTCTGTCTGTTATGATATTAACTATTGGTATATAATCTATTATAATTTCAGTTACTAGTACTCTGTCTGTTATGATATTAACAATTGGTATATAATCTATATAATTTCAGTTACTAGTACTCTGTCTGTTATGATATTAACTATTAGTATATAATCTATTATAATTTCAGATACTAGTACTCTGTCTGTTTATGTATTAATTGGTATTAATCTAATATAATTTCAGATATACTAGTACTCTGTATGTATTATGATATTAACAGTATACAATCTATTATAATTTCAGATACTAGTACTCTGTCTGTTATGATATTAACAATTGGTATACAATCTATTATAATTTCAGTTACTAGTACTCTGTCTGTTATGATACTAACTATTAGTATATAATCTATTATAATTTCAGATACTAGTACTCTGTCTGTTATGATATTAACAATTAGGTATATAATCTATTATAATTTCAGTTACTAGTACTCTGTCTGTTATGATATTAACTATTAGTATATAATCTATTATAATTTCAGTTACTAGTTACTCTGTCTGTTATGATATTAACAATTATTATACAATCTATTATAATTTCAGTTACTAGTACTCTGTCTGTTATGATATTAACAATTGGTATACAATCTATTATAATTTCAGTTACTAGTACTCTGTCTGTTATGATATTAACTATTGGTATATAATCTATTATAATTTCAGTTACTAGTACTCTGTCTGTTATGATATTAACTAATTAGTATATAATCTATTAATTTCAGTTACTGGTACTCTGTCTGTTATGATATTAACAATTGGTATACAATCTATTATAATTTCAGTTACTAGTACTCTGTCTGTTATGATATTAACAATTGGTATACAATCTATTATAATTTCAGTTACTAGTACTCTGTCTGTTGTGATATTAACAATTGGTATATAATCTATTATAATTTCAGTTACTAGTACTCTGTCTGTTATGATATTAACAATTGGTATACAATCTATTATAATTTCAGTTACGTAGTATAATACTGTCTGTTGTGATATTAACAATTGGTATACAATCTATTATAATTTCAGTTACTAGTATACTGTCTGTTATGATATTAACAATTAGTATACAATCTATTATAATTTCAGTTACTAGTACTCTGTCTGTTATGATATTAACAATTAGTATATAATCTATTATAATTGGTACTCTGTCTGTTTATGATATTAACAATTGGTATATAATCTATTATAATTTCAGTTACTGGTACTCTGTCTGTTATGATATTAACAATTGGTATATAATCTATTATAATTTCAGTTACTAGTACTCTGTCTGTTATGATATTAACTATTGGTATACAATCTATTATAATTTCAGTTACTAGTACTCTGTCTGTTATGATATTAACAATTGGTATATAATCTATTATAATTTCAGTTACTAGTACTCTGTGTCTGTTATGATATTAACAATTAGTATATAATCTATTATAATTTCAGTTACTAGTACTCTGTCTGTTATGATATTAACAATTGGTATATAATCTATTATAATTTCAGTTACTAGGTACTCTGTCTGTTATGATATTAACTATTGGTATATAATCTATTATAATTTCAGTTACTAGTACTCTGTCTGTTATGATATTAACAATTGGTATATAATCTATTATAATTTCAGTTACTAGTACTCTGTCTGTTATGATATTAACAATTGGTATATAATCTATTATAATTTCAGTTACTCAGTACTCTGTCTGTTATGATATTAACTATTGGTATATAATCTATTATAATTTCAGTTACTAGTACTCTGTCTGTTATGATATTAACAATTAGTATATAATCTATTATAATTTCAGTTACTAGTACTCTGTCTGTTATGATATTAACAATTGGTATACAATCTATTATAATTTCAGTTACTAGTACTCTGTCTGTTATGATATTAACAATTGGTATATAATCTATTATAATTTCAGTTACTAGTACTCTGTCTGTTATGATATTAACAATTGGTATACAATCTATTATAATTTCAGTTACTAGTACTCTGTCTGTTATGATATTAACAATTGGTATATAATCTATTATAATTTCAGTTACCAGTACTCTGTCTGTTATGATATTAACTATTGGTATATAATCTATTATAATTTCAGTTACTAGTACTCTGTCTGTTATGATATTAACAATTAGTATATAATCTATTATAATTTCAGTTACTAGTACTCTGTCTGTTATGATATTAACAATTGGTATACAATCTATTATAATTTCAGTTACCAGTACTCTGTCTGTTATGATATTAACTATTGGTATACAATCTATTATAATTTCAGTTACTAGTACTCTGTCTGTTATGATATTAACAATTGGTATATAATCTATTATAATTTCAGTTACTAGTACTCTGTCTGTTATGATATTAACTATTGGTATATAATCTATTATAATTTCAGTTACTAGTACTCTGTCTGTTATGATATTAACAATTGGTATACAATCTATTATAATTTCAGTTACTAGTACTCTGTCTGTTATGATATTAACAATTGGTATATAATCTATTATAATTTCAGTTACTAGTACTCTGTCTGTTATGATATTAACAATTGGTATACAATCTATTATAATTTCAGTTACTAGTACTCTGTCTGTTATGATATTAACAATTAGTATACAATCTATTATAATTTCAGTTACTAGTACTCTGTCTGTTATGATATTAACTATTGGTATATAATCTATTATAATTTCAGTTACTAGTACTCTGTCTGTTATGATATTAACAATTAGTATACAATCTATTATAATTTCAGTTACTAGTACTCTGTCTGTTATGATATTAACAATTGGTATATAATCTATTATAATTTCAGTTACTAGTACTCTGTCTGTTATGATATTAACTATTGGTATATAATCTATTATAATTTCAGATACTAGTACTCTGTCTGTTATTATATTAACAATTGGTATATAATCTATTATAATTTCAGTTACTAGTACTCTGTCTGTTATGATATTAACAATTGGTATACAATCTATTATAATTTCAGTTACTAGTACTCTGTCTGTTATGATATTAACTATTAGTATATAATCTATTATAATTTCAGATACTAGTACTCTGTCTGTTATGATATTAACAATTGGTATACAATCTATTATAATTTCAGTTACTAGTACTCTGTCTGTTATGATATTAACTATTGGTATATAATCTATTATAATTTCAGTTACTAGTACTCTGTCTTATGATATTAACTATTGGTATATAATCTATTATAATTTCAGTTACTAGTACTCTGTCTGTTATGATATTAACAATTGGTATATAATCTATTATAATTTCAGTTACTAGTACTCTGTCTGTTATGATATTAACAATTGGTATATAATCTATTATAATTTCAGTTACTAGTACTCTGTCTGTTATGATATTAACAATTAGTATACAATCTATTATAATTTCAGTTACTAGTACTCTGTCTGTTATGATATTAACTATTAGTATATAATCTATTATAATTTCAGTTACTAGTACTCTGTCTGTTATGATATTAACAATTAGTATATAATCTATTATAATTTCAGTTACTAGGTACTCTGTCTGTTATGATATTAACAATTGGTATATAATCTATTATAATTTCAGTTACTAGTACTCTGTCTGTTATGATATTAACAATTGGTATACAATCTATTATAATTTCAGTTACTAGTACTCTGTCTGTTATGATATTAACTATTGGTATATAATCTATTATAATTTCAGTTACTAGTACTCTGTCTGTTATGATATTAACTATTGGTATATAATCTATTATAATTTCAGTTACTAGTACTCTGTCTGTTATGATATTAACAATTGGTATATAATCTATTATAATTTCAGTTACTAGTACTCTGTCTGTTATGATATTAACAATTGGTATACAATCTATTATAATTTCAGTTACTAGTACTCTGTCTGTTATGATATTAACTATTAGTATATAATCTATTATAATTTCAGTTACTAGTACTCTGTCTGTTATGATATTAACTATTAGTATATAATCTATTATAATTTCAGTTACTAGTACTCTGTCTGTTATGATATTAACAATTAGTATATAATCTATTATAATTTCAGTTACTAGTACTCTGTCTGTTATGATATTAACAATTGGTATATAATCTATTATAATTTCAGTTACTAGTACTCTGTCTGTTATGATATTAACAATTAGTATATAATCTATTATAATTTCAGTTACTAGTACTCTGTCTGTTATGATATTAACAATTGGTATACAATCTATTATAATTTCAGTTACTAGTACTCTGTCTGTTATGATATTAACAATTGGTATATAATCTATTATAATTTCAGTTACTAGTACTCTGTCTGTTATGATATTAACAATTGGTATATAATCTATTATAATTTCAGTTACTAGTACTCTGTCTGTTATGATATTAACAATTGGTATATAATCTATTATAATTTCAGTTACTAGTACTCTGTCTGTTATGATATTAACTATTGGTATATAATCTATTATAATTTCAGTTACTAGTACTCTGTCTGTTATGATATTAACAATTGGTATATAATCTATTATAATTTCAGTTACTAGTACTCTGTCTGTTATGATATTAACTATTGGTATATAATCTATTATAATTTCAGTTACTAGTACTCTGTCTGTTATGATATTAACAATTAGTATATAATCTATTATAATTTCAGTTACTAGTACTCTGTCTGTTATGATATTAACTATTGGTATATAATCTATTATAATTTCAGTTACTAGTACTCTGTCTGTTATGATATTAACAATTGGTATATAATCTATTATAATTTCAGTTACTAGTACTCTGTCTGTTATGATATTAACAATTAGTATACAATCTATTATAATTTCAGTTACTAGTACTCTGTCTGTTATGATATTAACTATTGGTATATAATCTATTATAATTTCAGTTACTAGTACTCTGTCTGTTATGATATTAACAATTAGTATACAATCTATTATAATTTCAGTTACTAGTACTCTGTCTGTTATGATATTAACTATTAGTATATAATCTATTATAATTTCAGTTACTAGTACTCTGTCTGTTATGATATTAACTATTAGTATACAATCTATTATAATTTCAGTTACTAGTACTCTGTCTGTTATGATATTAACAATTAGTATATAATCTATTATAATTTCAGTTACTAGTACTCTGTCTGTTATGATATTAACTATTGGTATATAATCTATTATAATTTCAGTTACCAGTACTCTGTCTGTTATGATATTAACAATTGGTATACAATCTATTATAATTTCAGTTACTAGTACTCTGTCTGTTATGATATTAACAATTGGTATATAATCTATTATAATTTCAGTTACTAGTACTCTGTCTGTTATGATATTAACTATTGGTATATAATCTATTATAATTTCAGTTACTAGTACTCTGTCTGTTATGATATTAACAATTGGTATATAATCTATTATAATTTCAGTTACTAGTACTCTGTCTGTTATGATATTAACAATTAGTATACAATCTATTATAATTTCAGTTACTAGTACTCTGTCTGTTATGATATTAACTATTGGTATATAATCTATTATAATTTCAGATACTATTACTCTGTCTGTTATGATATTAACAATTGGTATACAATCTATTATAATTTCAGTTACTAGTACTCTGTCTGTTATGATATTAACTATTAGTATATAATCTATTATAATTTCAGTTACTAGTACTCTGTCTGTTATGATATTAACTATTGGTATATAATCTATTATAATTTCAGTTACTAGTACTCTGTCTGTTATGATATTAACAATTGGTATATAATCTATTATAATTTCAGTTACTAGTACTCTGTCTGTTATGATATTAACAATTGGTATACAATCTATTATAATTTCAGTTACTAGTACTCTGTCTGTTATGATATTAACAATTAGTATACAATCTATTATAATTTCAGTTACTAGTACTCTGTCTGTTATGATATTAACTATTGGTATATAATCTATTATAATTTCAGTTACTAGTACTCTGTCTGTTATGATATTAACAATTGGTATATAATCTATTATAATTTCAGTTACTAGTACTCTGTCTGTTATGATATTAACAATTGGTATATAATCTATTATAATTTCAGTTACTAGTACTCTGTCTGTTATGATATTAACAATTGGTATACAATCTATTATAATTTCAGTTACTAGTACTCTGTCTGTTATGATATTAACTATTGGTATATAATCAATTATAATTTCAGTTACTAGTACTCTGTCTGTTATGATATTAACTATTGGTATATAATCTATTATAATTTCAGTTACTAGTACTCTGTCTGTTATGATATTAACAATTGGTATATAATCTATTATAATTTCAGTTACTAGTACTCTGTCTGTTATGATATTAACAATTGGTATACAATCTATTATAATTTCAGTTACTAGTACTCTGTCTGTTATGATATTAACTATTGGTATATAATCTATTATAATTTCAGTTACTAGTACTCTGTCTGTTATGATATTAACTATTGGTATATAATCTATTATAATTTCAGTTACTAGTACTCTGTCTGTTATGATATTAACAATTGGTATATAATCTATTATAATTTCAGTTACTAGTACTCTGTCTGTTATGATATTAACAATTGGTATATAATCTATTATAATTTCAGTTACTAGTACTCTGTCTGTTATGATATTAACAATTGGTATATAATCTATTATAATTTCAGTTACTAGTACTCTGTCTGTTATGATATTAACAATTGGTATACAATCTATTATAATTTCAGTTACTAGTACTCTGTCTGTTATGATATTAACAATTAGTATATAATCTATTATAATTTCAGTTACTAGTACTCTGTCTGTTATGATATTAACAATTGGTATATAATCTATTATAATTTCAGTTACTAGTACTCTGTCTGTTATGATATTAACAATTGGTATATAATCTATTATAATTTCAGTTACTAGTACTCTGTCTGTTATGATATTAACTATTGGTATATAATCTATTATAATTTCAGTTACTAGTACTCTGTCTGTTATGATATTAACAATTGGTATATAATCTATTATAATTTCAGTTACTAGTACTCTGTCTGTTATGATATTAACTATTGGTATATAATCTATTATAATTTCAGTTACTAGTACTCTGTCTGTTATGATATTAACAATTGGTATATAATCTATTATAATTTCAGTTACTAGTACTCTGTCTGTTATGATATTAACTATTGGTATATAATCTATTATAATTTCAGATACTAGTACTCTGTCTGTTATGATATTAACAATTGGTATATAATCTATTATAATTTCAGTTACTAGTACTCTGTCTGTTATGATATTAACAATTGGTATACAATCTATTATAATTTCAGTTACTAGTACTCTGTCTGTTATGATATTAACTATTGGTATATAATCTATTATAATTTCAGTTACTAGTACTCTGTCTGTTATGATATTAACAATTGGTATACAATCTATTATAATTTCAGTTACTAGTACTCTGTCTGTTATGATATTAACTATTGGTATATAATCTATTATAATTTCAGTTACTAGTACTCTGTCTGTTATGATATTAACTATTAGTATATAATCTATTATAATTTCAGTTACTAGTACTCTGTCTGTTATGATATTAACAATTAGTATATAATCTATTATAATTTCAGTTACTAGTACTCTGTCTGTTATGATATTAACAATTGGTATACAATCTATTATAATTTCAGTTACTAGTACTCTGTCTGTTATGATATTAACAATTGGTATACAATCTATTATAATTTCAGTTACTAGTACTCTGTCTGTTATGATATTAACTATTGGTATATAATCTATTATAATTTCAGATACTAGTACTCTGTCTGTTATGATATTAACAATTGGTATACAATCTATTATAATTTCAGTTACTAGTACTCTGTCTGTTATGATATTAACAATTGGTATATAATCTATTATAATTTCAGTTACTAGTACTCTGTCTGTTATGATATTAACAATTGGTATACAATCTATTATAATTTCAGTTACTAGTACTCTGTCTGTTATGATATTAACTATTGGTATATAATCTATTATAATTTCAGTTACTAGTACTCTGTCTGTTATGATATTAACTATTGGTATATAATCTATTATAATTTCAGTTACTAGTACTCTGTCTGTTATGATATTAACAATTGGTATATAATCTATTATAATTTCAGTTACTAGTACTCTGTCTGTTATGATATTAACAATTGGTATACAATCTATTATAATTTCAGTTACTAGTACTCTGTCTGTTATGATATTAACTATTGGTATATAATCTATTATAATTTCAGTTACTAGTACTCTGTCTGTTATGATATTAACTATTGGTATATAATCTATTATAATTTCAGTTACTAGTACTCTGTCTGTTATGATATTAACAATTGGTATATAATCTATTATAATTTCAGTTACTAGTACTCTGTCTGTTATGATATTAACAATTAGTATATAATCTATTATAATTTCAGTTACTAGTACTCTGTCTGTTATGATATTAACAATTAGTATATAATCTATTATAATTTCAGTTACTAGTACTCTGTCTGTTATGATATTAACAATTAGTATACAATCTATTATAATTTCAGTTACTAGTACTCTGTCTGTTATGATATTAACAATTGGTATATAATCTATTATAATTTCAGTTACTAGTACTCTGTCTGTTATGATATTAACAATTAGTATATAATCTATTATAATTTCAGTTACTAGTACTCTGTCTGTTATGATATTAACAATTGGTATATAATCTATTATAATTTCAGTTACCAGTACTCTGTCTGTTATGATATTAACTATTGGTATATAATCTATTATAATTTCAGTTACTAGTACTCTGTCTGTTATGATATTAACAATTGGTATATAATCTATTATAATTTCAGTTACTAGTACTCTGTCTGTTATGATATTAACTATTAGTATATAATCTATTATAATTTCAGTTACTAGTACTCTGTCTGTTATGATATTAACAATTGGTATATAATCTATTATAATTTCAGTTACTAGTACTCTGTCTGTTATGATATTAACTATTGGTATATAATCTATTATAATTTCAGTTACTAGTACTCTGTCTGTTATGATATTAACAATTGGTATATAATCTATTATAATTTCAGTTACTAGTACTCTGTCTGTTATGATATTAACAATTAGTATATAATCTATTATAATTTCAGTTACTAGTACTCTGTCTGTTATGATATTAACAATTGGTATATAATCTATTATAATTTCAGTTACTAGTACTCTGTCTGTTATGATATTAACAATTGGTATATAATCTATTATAATTTCAGTTACTAGTACTCTGTCTGTTATGATATTAACTATTAGTATATAATCTATTATAATTTCAGTTACTAGTACTCTGTCTGTTATGATATTAACAATTAGTATATAATCTATTATAATTTCAGTTACTAGTACTCTGTCTGTTATGATATTAACAATTGGTATATAATCTATTATAATTTCAGTTACTAGTACTCTGTCTGTTATGATATTAACTATTAGTATATAATCTATTATAATTTCAGTTACCAGTACTCTGTCTGTTATGATATTAACAATTGGTATATAATCTATTATAATTTCAGTTACTAGTACTCTGTCTGTTATGATATTAACTATTGGTATATAATCTATTATAATTTCAGTTACTAGTACTCTGTCTGTTATGATATTAACAATTGGTATATAATCTATTATAATTTCAGTTACTAGTACTCTGTCTGTTATGATATTAACAATTGGTATATAATCTATTATAATTTCAGTTACTAGTACTCTGTCTGTTATGATATTAACAATTGGTATACAATCTATTATAATTTCAGTTACTAGTACTCTGTCTGTTATGATATTAACTATTAGTATATAATCTATTATAATTTCAGTTACCAGTACTCTGTCTGTTATGATATTAACAATTGGTATATAATCTATTATAATTTCAGTTACTAGTACTCTGTCTGTTATGATATTAACTATTGGTATACAATCTATTATAATTTCAGTTACTAGTACTCTGTCTGTTATGATATTAACAATTAGTATACAATCTATTATAATTTCAGTTACTAGTACTCTGTCTGTTATGATATTAACTATTAGTATATAATCTATTATAATTTCAGTTACTAGTACTCTGTCTGTTATGATATTAACAATTGGTATACAATCTATTATAATTTCAGTTACTAGTACTCTGTCTGTTATGATATTAACTATTAGTATATAATCTATTATAATTTCAGTTACCAGTACTCTGTCTGTTATGATATTAACAATTGGTATACAATCTATTATAATTTCAGTTACTAGTACTCTGTCTGTTATGATATTAACAATTGGTATACAATCTATTATAATTTCAGTTACTAGTACTCTGTCTGTTATGATATTAACAATTGGTATACAATCTATTATAATTTCAGTTACCAGTACTCTGTCTGTTATGATATTAACTATTGGTATATAATCTATTATAATTTCAGTTACTAGTACTCTGTCTGTTATGATATTAACAATTAGTATACAATCTATTATAATTTCAGTTACTAGTACTCTGTCTGTTATGATATTAACAATTGGTATACAATCTATTATAATTTCAGTTACCAGTACTCTGTCTGTTATGATATTAACTATTGGTATATAATCTATTATAATTTCAGTTACCAGTACTCTGTCTGTTATGATATTAACAATTGGTATACAATCTATTATAATTTCAGTTACTAGTACTCTGTCTGTTATGATATTAACAATTGGTATATAATCTATTATAATTTCAGTTACTAGTACACTGTCTGTTATGATATTAACTATTAGTATATAATCTATTATAATTTCAGTTACTAGTACTCTGTCTGTTATGATATTAACAATTGGTATATAATCTATTATAATTTCAGTTACTAGTACTCTGTCTGTTATGATATTAACAATTGGTATATAATCTATTATAATTTCAGTTACTAGTACTCTGTCTGTTATGATATTAACAATTAGTATATAATCTATTATAATTTCAGGTTACTAGTACTCTGTCTGTTATGATATTAACAATTGGTATATAATCTATTATAATTTCAGTTACTAGTACTCTGTCTGTTATGATATTAACTATTAGTATATAATCTATTATAATTTCAGTTACTAGTACTCTGTCTGTTATGATATTAACTATTGGTATATAATCTATTATAATTTCAGTTACTAGTACTCTGTCTGTTATGATATTAACAATTGGTATACAATCTATTATAATTTCAGTTACTAGTACTCTGTCTGTTATGATATTAACAATTAGTATATAATCTATTATAATTTCAGTTACTAGTACTCTGTCTGTTATGATATTAACTATTAGTATATAATCTATTATAATTTCAGTTACTAGTACTCTGTCTGTTATGATATTAACAATTAGTATACAATCTATTATAATTTCAGTTACTAGTACTCTGTCTGTTATGATATTAACAATTAGTATATAATCTATTATAATTTCAGTTACCAGTACTCTGTCTGTTATGATATTAACAATTGGTATATAATCTATTATAATTTCAGTTACTAGTACTCTGTCTGTTATGATATTAACAATTGGTATATAATCTATTATAATTTCAGTTACCAGTACTCTGTCTGTTATGATATTAACAATTAGTATACAATCTATTATAATTTCAGTTACTAGTACACTGTCTGTTATGATAATAACAATTAGTATATAATCTATTATAATTTCAGTTACTAGTACTCTGTCTGTTATGATATTAACAATTGGTATATAATCTATTATAATTTCAGTTACCAGTACTCTGTCTGTTATGATATTAACAATTGGTATATAATCTATTATAATTTCAGTTACTAGTACTCTGTCTGTTATGATATTAACAATTAGAATATAATCGATCATAATTTCAGTTACTAGTACACTGTCTGTTATGATATTAACAATTGGTATACAACCTATTATAATTTCAGTTACTAGTACTCTGTCTGTTATGATATTAACAATTAGTATACAATCTATTATAATTTCAGTTACTAGTACTCTGTCTGTTATGATATTAGCTATTAGAATATAATCGATCATAATTTCAGTTACTAGTACACTGTCTGTTATGATATTAACAATTGGTATATAATCTATTATAATTTCAGTTACTAGTACACTGTCTGTTATGATATTAACTATTGGTATATAATCTATTATAATTTCAGTTACTAGTACACTATCTGTTATGATATTAACTATTGGTATATAATCTATTATAATTTCAGTTACTAGTACACTGTCTGTTATGATATTAACAATTGGTATATAATCTATTATAATTTCAGTTACCAGTACTCTGTCTGTTATGATATTAACAATTAGTATATAATCTATTATAATTTCAGTTACTAGTACTCTGTCTGTTATGATATTAACTATTAGTATATAATCTATTATAATTTCAGTTACCAGTACTCTGTCTGTTATGATATTAACAATTAGTATATAATCTATTATAATTTCAGTTACTAGTACTCTGTCTGTTATGATATTAACTATTAGTATATAATCTATTATAATTTCAGTCACTAGTACTCTGTCTGTTATGATATTAACAATTAGTATATAATCAATTATAATTTCAGTCACTAGTACTATGTCTGTTATGATATTAACTATTAGTATATAATCCATTATAATTTCAGTTACTAGTACTCTGTCTGTTATGATATTAACAATTGGTATACAATCTATTATAATTTCAGTTACTAGTACTCTGTCTGTAATGATATTAACAATTGGTATACAATCTATTATAATTTCAGTTACTAGTACTCTGTCTGTTATGATATTAGCTATTGGTATATAATCTATTATAATTTCAGATACTAGTACTCTGTCTGTTATGATATTAACTATTAGTATATAATCTATTATAATTTCAGTTACTAGTACTCTGTCTGTTATGATATTAGCTATTGGTATACAATCTATTATAATTTCAGTTACTAGTACTCTGTCTGTTATGATATTAGCTATTGGTATATAATCTATTATAATTTCAGTTACTAGTACTCTGTCTGTTATGATATTAACAATTAGAATATAATCGATCATAATTTCAGTTACTAGTACACTGTCTGTTATGATATTAACAATTAGTATACAACCTATTATAATTTCAGTTACTAGTACACTGTCTGTTATGTTATTAACTATTAGTATATAATCTATTATAATTTCAGATACTAGTACTCTGTCTGTTATGATATTAACAATTAGTATACAATCTATTATAATTTCAGTTACTAGTACTCTGTCTGTTATGATATTAACTATTAGTATATAATCTATTATAATTTCAGATACTAGTACTCTGTCTGTTATGATATTAACAATTGGTATACAATCTATTATAATTTCAGTTACTAGTACTCTGTCTGTTATGATATTAACTATTAGTATATAATCTATTATAATTTCAGATACTAGTACTCTGTCTGTTATGATATTAACAATTGGTATACAATCTATTATAATTTCAGTTACTAGTACTCTGTCTGTTATGATATTAACTATTAGTATATAATCTATTATAATTTCAGATACTAGTACTCTGTCTGTTATGATATTAACAATTGGTATACAATCTATTATAATTTCAGTTACTAGTACTCTGTCTGTTATGATATTAACTATTAGTATATAATCTATTATAATTTCAGATACTAGTACTCTGTCTGTTATGATATTAACAATTGGTATACAATCTATTATAATTTCAGTTACTAGTACTCTGTCTGTTATGATATTAACTATTAGTATATAATCTATTATAATTTCAGATACTAGTACTCTGTCTGTTATGATATTAACAATTGGTATACAATCTATTATAATTTCAGTTACTAGTACTCTGTCTGTTATGATATTAACAATTGGTATATAATCTATTATAATTTCAGATACTAGTACTCTGTCTGTTATGATATTAACAATTGGTATACAATCTATTATAATTTCAGTTACTAGTACTCTGTCTGTTATGATATTAACTATTGGTATATAATCTATTATAATTTCAGATACTAGTACTCTGTCTGTTATGATATTAACTATTAGTATACAATCTATTATAATTTCAGTTACTAGTACACTGTCTGTTATGATATTAACAATTGGTATACAATCAATTATAATTTCAGTCACTAGTACACTGTCTGTTATGATATTAACAATTGGTATATAATCTATGATAATTTCAGTTACTAGTACTCTGTCTGTTATGATATTAACAATTAGTATACAATCAATTATAATTTCAGTTACTAGTACTCTGTCTGTTATGATATTAACAATTAGTATACAATCAATTATAATTTCAGTTACTAGTACACTGTCTGTTATGATATTAACAATTGGTATATAATCTATTATAATTTCAGTTACTAGTACTCTGTCTGTTATGATATTAACAATTAGTATACAATCAATTATAATTTCAGTTACTAGTACTCTGTCTGTTATGATATTAACTATTAGTATATAATCTATTATAATTTCAGTTACTAGTACTCTGTCTGTTATGATATTAGCTATTAGAATATAATCGATCATAATTTCAGTTACTAGTACACTGTCTGTTATGATATTAACAATTAGTATACAACCTATTATAATTTCAGTTACTAGTACTCTGTCTGTTATGATATTAACAATTAGTATATAATCGATCATAATTTCAGTTACTAGTACACTGTCTGTTATGATATTAACAATTAGTATACAATCTATTATAATTTCAGTTACTGAGTACTCTGTCTGTTATGATATTAACAATTAGTATACAATCTATTATAATTTCAGTTACTAGTACACTGTCTGTTATGATATAAAAATAGTATACAACCTATTATAATTTCAGTTACTAGTACTCTGTCTGTTATGATATTAACAATTGGTATATAACCTATTATAATTTCAGTTACTAGTACTCTGTCTGTTATGATATTAACAATTAGTATACAACCTTTTATAATTTCAGATACTAGTACTCTGTCTGTTATGATATTAACAATTAGTATACAATCTATTATAATTTCAGTTACTAGTACTCTGTCTGTTATGATATTAACTATTAGTATATAATCTATTATAATTTCAGTTACTAGTACTCTGTCTGTTATGATATTAACTATTAGTATACAATCTATTATAATTTCAGTTACTAGTACACTGTCTGTTATGATATTAACAATTGGTATACAATCAATTATAATTTCAGTTACTAGTACACTGTCTGTTATGATATTAACAATTAGTATATAATCTATTATAATTTCAGTTACTAGTACTCTGTCTGTTATGATATTAACAATTGGTATACAATCAATTATAATTTCAGTTACTAGTACTCTGTCTGTTATGATATTAACAATTAGTATACAATCAATTATAATTTCAGTTACTAGTACTCTGTCTGTTATGATATTAACAATTAGTATATAATCTATTATAATTTCAGTTACTAGTACTCTGTCTGTTATGATATTAACAATTGGTATACAATCAATTATAATTTCAGTTACTAGTACTCTGTTTGTTATGATATTAACTATTAGTATATAATCTATTATAATTTCAGTTACTAGTACTCTGTCTGTTATGATATTAACTATTAGAATATAATCGATCATAATTTTAGTTACTAGTACACTGTCTGTTATGATATTAACAATTAGTATACAACCTATTATAATTTCAGTTACTAGTACACTGTCTGTTATGATATTAACTATTGGTATATAATCTATTATAATTTCAGATACTAGTACTCTGTCTGTTATGATATTAACAATTGGTATACAATCTATTATAATTTCAGTTACTAGTACTCTGTCTGTTATGATATTAACTATTAGTATATAATCTATTATAATTTCAGATACTAGTACTCTGTCTGTTATGATATTAACAATTAGTATACAATCTATTATAATTTCAGTTACTAGTACTCTGTCTGTTATGATATTAACTATTAGTATATAATCTATTATAATTTCAGATACTAGTACTCTGTCTGTTATGATATTAACAATTGGTATACAATCTATTATAATTTCAGTTACTAGTACTCTGTCTGTTATGATATTAACTATTAGTATATAATCTATTATAATTTCAGATACTAGTACTCTGTCTGTTATGATATTAACAATTGGTATACAATCTATTATAATTTCAGTTACTAGTACTCTGTCTGTTATGATATTAACTATTGGTATATAATCTATTATAATTTCAGATACTAGTACTCTGTCTGTTATGATATTAACAATTGGTATACAATCTATTATAATTTCAGTTACTAGTACTCTGTCTGTTATGATATTAACTATTAGTATATAATCTATTATAATTTCAGATACTAGTACTCTGTCTGTTATGATATTAACAATTAGTATACAATCTATTATAATTTCAGTTACTAGTACTCTGTCTGTTATGATATTAACTATTAGTATATAATCTATTATAATTTCAGATACTAGTACTCTGTCTGTTATGATATTAACAATTGGTATACAATCTATTATAATTTCAGTTACTAGTACTCTGTCTGTTATGATATTAACTATTAGTATATAATCTATTATAATTTCAGATACTAGTACTCTGTCTGTTATGATATTAACTATTAGTATACAATCTATTATAATTTCAGTTACTAGTACACTGTCTGTTATGATATTAACAATTAGTATACAATCAATTATAATTTCAGTCACTAGTACTCTGTCTGTTATGATATTAACAATTGGTATATAATCTATTATAATTTCAGTTACTAGTACTCTGTCTGTTATGATATTAACAATTAGTATACAATCAATTATAATTTCAGTTACTAGTACTCTGTCTGTTATGATATTAACAATTGGTATACAATCAATTATAATTTCAGTTACTAGTACACTGTCTGTTATGATATTAACAATTGGTATATAATCTATTATAATTTCAGTTACTAGTACTCTGTCTGTTATGATATTAACAATTAGTATACAATCAATTATAATTTCAGTTACTAGTACTCTGTTTGTTATGATATTAACTATTAGTATATAATCTATTATAATTTCAGTTACTAGTACTCTGTCTGTTATGATATTAGCTATTAGAATATAATCGATCATAATTTTAGTTACTAGTACACTGTCTGTTATGATATTAACAATTAGTATACAACCTATTATAATTTCAGTTACTAGTACTCTGTCTGTTATGATATTAACAATTAGAATATAATCGATCATAATTTCAGTTACTAGTACACTGTCTGTTATGATATTAACAATTGGTATACAACCTATTATAATTTCAGTTACTAGTACTCTGTCTGTTATGATATTAACAATTGGTATACAATCTATTATAATTTCAGTTACTAGTACACTGTCTGTTATGATATAAAAAATAGTATACAACCTATTATAATTTCAGTTACTAGTACTCTGTCTGTTATGATATTAACAATTAGTATATAACCTATTATAATTTCAGTTACTAGTACTCTGTCTGTTATGATATTAACAATTAGTATACAACCTTTTATAATTTCAGTTACTAGTACTCTGTCTGTTATGATATTGACAATTGGTATACAACCTATTATAATTTCAGTTACTAGTACTCTGTGTGTTATGATATTAAATATTAGTATACAATCTATTATAATTTCAGTTACTAGTACACTGTCTGTTATGTTATAAACAATTGGTATACAATCTATTATAATTTCAGTTACTAGTACTCTGTCTGTTATGATATTAACTATTGGTATACAACCTATTATAATTTCAGTTAGTAGTACTCTGTCTGTTATGATATTAACAATTGGAATATAATCGATTATAATTTCAGTTACTAGTACTCTGTCTGTTATGATATTAACAATTAGTATACAATCTATTATAATTTCAGTTACTAGTACACTGTCTGTTATGATAATAACAATTAGTATATAATCTATTATAATTTCAGTTACCAGTACTCTGTCTGTTATGATATTAACAATTAGTATATAATCTATTATAATTTCAGTTACTAGTACTCTGTCTGTTATGATATTAACAATTGGTATATAATCTATTATAATTTCAGTTACCAGTACTCTGTCTGTTATGATATTAACAATTGGTATACAATCTATTATAATTTCAGTTACTAGTACTCTGTCTGTTATGATAATAACAATTGGTATATAATCTATTATAATTTCAGTTACTAGTACTCTGTCTGTTATGATATTAACAATTGGTATATAATCTATTATAATTTCAGTTACCAGTACTCTGTCTGTTATGATATTAACAATTAGTATATAATCTATTATAATTTCAGTTACTAGTACTCTGTCTGTTATGATATTAACAATTAGAATATAATCGATCATAATTTCAGTTACTAGTACACTGTCTGTTATGATATTAACAATTAGTATACAACCTATTATAATTTCAGTTACTAGTACTCTGTCTGTTATGATATTAACAATTAGTATACAATCTATTATAATTTCAGTTACTAGTACTCTGTCTGTTATGATATTAGCTATTAGAATATAATCTATTATAATTTTAGTTACTAGTACACTGTCTGTTATGATATTAACAATTAGTATATAATCTATTATAATTTCAGTTACTAGTACACTATCTGTTATGTTATTAACTATTAGTATATAATCTATTATAATTTCAGTTACTAGTACACTATCTGTTATGTTATTAACTATTAGTATATAATCTATTATAATTTCAGTTACTAGTACACTGTCTGTTATGATATTAACAATTAGTATATAATCTATTATAATTTCAGTTACCAGTACTCTGTCTGTTATGATATTAACAATTAGTATATAATCTATTATAATTTCAGTTACTAGTACTCTGTCTGTTATGATATTAACTATTAGTATATAATCTATTATAATTTCAGTTACCAGTACTCTGTCTGTTATGATATTAACAATTAGTATATAATCTATTATAATTTCAGTTACTAGTACTCTGTCTGTTATGATATTAACTATTAGTATATAATCTATTATAATTTCAGTCACTAGTACACTGTCTGTTATGATATTAACAATTAGTATATAATCAATTATAATTTCAGTCACTAGTACTATGTCTGTTATGATATTAACTATTAGTATATAATCCATTATAATTTCAGTTACTAGTACTCTGTCTGTTATGATATTAACAATTGGTATACAATCTATTATAATTTCAGTTACTAGTACTCTGTCTGTAATGATATTAACAATTGGTATACAATCTATTATAATTTCAGTTACTAGTACTCTGTCTGTTATGATATTAGCTATTGGTATATAATCTATTATAATTTCAGATACTAGTACTCTGTCTGTTATGATATTAACTATTAGTATATAATCTATTATAATTTCAGTTACTAGTACTCTGTCTGTTATGATATTAAGCTATTAGTATACAATCTATTATAATTTCAGTTACTAGTACTCTGTCTGTTATGATATTAGCTATTAGTATATAATCTATTATAATTTCAGTTACTAGTACTCTGTCTGTTATGATATTTACAATTAGAATATAATCGATCATAATTTCAGTTACTAGTACACTGTCTGTTATGATATTAACAATTAGTATACAACCTATTATAATTTCAGTTACTAGTACACTGTCTGTTATGTTATTAACTATTAGTATATAATCTATTATAATTTCAGATACTAGTACTCTGTCTGTTATGATATTAACAATTAGTATACAATCTATTATAATTTCAGTTACTAGTACTCTGTCTGTTATGATATTAACTATTAGTATATAATCTATTATAATTTCAGATACTAGTACTCTGTCTGTTATGATATTAACAATTGGTATACAATCTATTATAATTTCAGTTACTAGTACTCTGTCTGTTATGATATTAACTATTAGTATATAATCTATTATAATTTCAGATACTAGTACTCTGTCTGTTATGATATTAACAATTAGTATACAATCTATTATAATTTCAGTTACTAGTACTCTGTCTGTTATGATATTAACTATTAGTATATAATCTATTATAATTTCAGATACTAGTACTCTGTCTGTTATGATATTAACAATTAGTATACAATCTATTATAATTTCAGTTACTAGTACTCTGTCTGTTATGATATTAACTATTAGTATATAATCTATTATAATTTCAGATACTAGTACTCTGTCTGTTATGATATTAACAATTGGTATACAATCTATTATAATTTCAGTTACTAGTACTCTGTCTGTTATGATATTAACTATTAGTATATAATCTATTATAATTTCAGATACTAGTACTCTGTCTGTTATGATATTAACAATTAGTATACAATCTATTATAATTTCAGTTACTAGTACTCTGTCTGTTATGATATTAACTATTAGTATATAATCTATTATAATTTCAGATACTAGTACTCTGTCTGTTATGATATTAACAATTAGTATACAATCTATTATAATTTCAGTTACTAGTACTCTGTCTGTTATGATATTAACTATTAGTATATAATCTATTATAATTTCAGATACTAGTACTCTGTCTGTTATGATATTAACTATTAGTATACAATCTATTATAATTTCAGTTACTAGTACACTGTCTGTTATGATATTAACAATTAGTATACAATCAATTATAATTTCAGTCACTAGTACACTGTCTGTTATGATATTAACAATTAGTATATAATCTATGATAATTTCAGTTACTAGTACTCTGTCTGTTATGATATTAACAATTAGTATACAATCAATTATAATTTCAGTTACTAGTACTCTGTCTGTTATGATATTAACAATTAGTATACAATCAATTATAATTTCAGTTACTAGTACACTGTCTGTTATGATATTAACAATTGGTATATAATCTATTATAATTTCAGTTACTAGTACTCTGTCTGTTATGATATTAACAATTGGTATACAATCAATTATAATTTCAGTTACTAGTACTCTGTTTGTTATGATATTAACTATTAGTATATAATCTATTATAATTTCAGTTACTAGTACTCTGTCTGTTATGATATTAGCTATTAGAATATAATCGATCATAATTTTAGTTACTAGTACACTGTCTGTTATGATATTAACAATTGGTATACAACCTATTATAATTTCAGTTACTAGTACTCTGTCTGTTATGATATTAACAATTAGAATATAATCGATCATAATTTCAGTTACTAGTACACTGTCTGTTATGATATTAACAATTAGTATACAACCTATTATAATTGCAGTTGCTAGTACTCTGTCTGTTATGATATTAACAATTAGTATACAATCTATTATAATTTCAGTTACTAGTACACTGTCTGTTATGATATAAAAAATAGTATACAACCTATTATAATTTCAGTTACTAGTACTCTGTCTGTTATGATATTAACAATTAGTATATAACCTATTATAATTTCAGTTACTAGTACTCTGTCTGTTATGATATTAACAATTAGTATACAACCTTTTATAATTTCAGTTACTAGTACTCTGTCTGTTATGATATTGACAATTAGTATACAACCTATTATAATTTCAGTTACTAGTACTCTGTGTGTTATGATATTAAATATTAGTATACAATCTATTATAATTTCAGTTACTAGTACACTGTCTGTTATGTTATAAACAATTAGTATACAATCTATTATAATTTCAGTTACTAGTACTCTGTCTGTTATGATATTAACTATTAGTATACAACCTATTATAATTTCAGTTAGTAGTACTCTGTCTGTTATGATATTAACAATTAGAATATAATCGATCATAATTTCAGTTACTAGTACACTGTCTGTTATGATATTAACAATTAGTATACAACCTATTATAATTTCAGTTACTAGTACTCTGTCTGTTATGATATTAACAATTAGTATACAACCTATTATAATTTCAGTTACTAGTACACTGTCTGTTATGATATTAAGTATTAGTATATGATCTATTATAATTTCAGTTACTAGTACTTATGATATTAACTATTTGTATATAATCTATACTCTTCAAAACAAGAAACGCAAAAGGGATATTTTTGTTATTTTAAAGAGAAATATATGTAATAACGTTACAAGCTCAGAGTATGTTATGTTACACGTGTTAAGGCACTGATTGTGAGACCAAAATGACAATAAAAGTTGTGCACTTTGAAAACGGAGGAAAACATCGGATTTTTTCGCCAAAACGCATGCGTGTCCAATAAATTTGTTTGAGAGATCTGCATGTTCTGCAAGTGCAACATGTGCAAAATCCTATAAAAGTGACGGGTTCTCGGTTTCCAAAGCTCAGTGTTAAGGCACCGACACGCAATACAGTTACGCCAAGACTGACTGAAGCACAACGCAACAACGCCGTTGGTCGATTGGAAGTAGGCGAATCTCGATCAGATGTTGCCAGAGCTGTGAATGTCCACCCAAGCACCATCACAAGGCTATGGAATCATCACCAACAACATGGATCAAATTGTGACTGTCCACGATCTGGCAGACCTCGTGTGACCACGCCCGCACAAGATCGCAACATACGGTTACGTCACCTTCGGGATAGGACCACCACTGCGACGTCTACTGCCTCAACCATACCAGGACTGCGTAGGATTTCCGATCAGACCGTCGATACGTCGACAAGATTCTTAGGCCTCATGTGCAACCCATGCAAATCATGGTGAACGTCAACAACGGTTTCAACATGACAACGCCCGTCCTCACACAGCCCGACTCACCATTGTCTTCTTGACACACTACAACATTAACGTTCTTTTCTGGCCCTCCAGATCACCAGATTTAAACCCCATCGAACATCTTTGGGACGAGTTGAACCGACGTCTGCGACGGCGACAACCTCAACCGCAGACTCTACCTCAGCTTGCAGCAGCTTTGCAGGCTTAGTGGACAGCCATTCCACAGGATGTGATTCGTCATCTCATCGCTTCCATGGGCAGGAGATGCCAAGCAGTTATTGATGCTCACGGGGGCCATTATCGTTATTGACGTTAAGTGACGTTAAACTTCACCTAGTGAGCGTGGACTTCGCCTTTGCAGACTTTGGATGTTCAGCAGTGAATGTGCAAAGTTTCACACATGTCATACAGAACTACCCGGAATAAACTTGTTAACAATTTGTCTCATATATTGCCTTTTGCGTTTCTTTTTTTGAAGAGTATATTATAATTTCAGTTACTAGTACACTGTCTGGTATTATATTAACAATTAGTACAAGTTCTATTATAATCTTAGTTGTTTGTACAAAAATCTTATACTTTAAGCTGACAGAAATCTGAAAAAGGATGTTAGCCCTGAACGTTTACTTATTGAAAATATATTTTGCTGTAAATATCTTGCTTTTTTATTTGTTATTATTATTTCCGAAGTGATTTCGACATTTTCCGTAATAACTCATTACATTAGGTTAACTTAGAGCGTGTGATTAAGTGTAAAAGGAAACTCAAGAGAGAGTCACAACTTGTTAGTAAACATTAATGAATAAATGAAGGTTTCTACAGTATCACAGTGGAACCACTCAGTTGCATTGATTAACAATGGTTACTTTTCAATTACTAGAAATGTCACTGACAATTATCACAAAGCTAATACTAATAAAGAGAAAGTGAAAGTTACATCGACTTATCAGTGTCACGAAAATCACTAAAAGAAAGCAACTTGGTAAAATATCCACCAGGTGTTATATTCAAGTCAGCCAAGAAATAATACCGTATCACCTCAGAAGCAACATAAAATATAAATTACAAATTTTGTAGTGCCTTTATCTTACTGAAATAATTTTATAAAATGTTCATAATTTTGAAAGTGATTGTGACTTTTGAGACTAATAAAATTTGTGCAGTTGCTCAGCATTCTGGCTGATGATTAGAAGACTGAAGGTTTGAACCATCAGATGTCTCTGAGAATGCTTTGGCTGTTTGTTTTGACTTTTGCGCAACGCTACACGAGTTAGCAGCTCTAAATTAGTTACTGGTATAATTATATGACCTAGCCGTTTAAATCATTTGTTGAATAAGGTGTAATTCAGTTTGAAATGTCACATTTTTAGTATTGAGTTTAGCTTTTAAAAAAAATAACGAAACCTACTTGTATCATTTCTTGTCTTATTAGTTTGTTTCTGAATTTCGCGCAAAGCCACACGAGGGCTGTCTGCGCTAGCCGTCCCTAATTTAGCAGTTTAAGACTAGAGGGAAGGCAGCTAGTCATCACCACCCAACGCCAACTCTTGGACTACTCTTTAACCAACGAATAGTGGGATTGGCCGTCGCATATAACGCCCCCACGGCTGAGAGGGTGAACATGTTTGGTACAACGGGGATTCGAAACCGTGACCCTAGGAGTACAGAGTCGAACGCTTTAACACGCTTAGCCATACCGGGCCCATTTCTTATCTAAATTAAATTTTGTTGAGCGTTTTGAGAGCTATAACAGTAATTATTGATTGTAAATCTGGAATCATATGAATGTCTATTGTTACGTTTGATATGCACTCCTCTAAACTAAAACTGCAGAGTTCATGATAAAACAACATCTACAGACTTACTGGATTACGACAGAAATACAGTTGAAAGTGACAGTAAGAATGAGCATATTAAGAGATCTAACTGTGAATATAAATATTAATTAAGATTCAAAAATTCTAATATTATTGGCAGCTAGTTAGCAACAGTAATTAACTGTGTGGTAAAAAAGGATTGAACTCGAGATAATTGTTGTTGTTGTTGTTTTTTTTAATTTCGCGCAAGGTTACACGAGAGCTATCTGCGCTAGCCGTCCCTAATTTAGCAGTGTAAAGCTAGAGGGAAGGCAGCTGGCTAGCACCACTCACTCCCAATTCTTAAGCTACACTTTCACCAACGAATGGTGAAATTGACTGTCATTTTATAACGCCTCCACGACTGAAAGGACGAGCATGTTTGGCGTGACGGTGATTCGAACCCAGAACCCTTAAGTTACGAGTCAAGACGCCTTAACCACCTGCCTCTGCTCGGCCTCAACTTGGGAAGAAGTTCTATGTTATCTCAAAGAACTCGTGAGTAACCTAAGATCGACTGAAAGTTGGTTAAGTACACGCCAGTAGAAACTTATTCTTGCTTTCGGGAATTCATGTGTTGGACTTTTTGTAATGTTGTGAATCTCAAACTATACTTAATAAATTATCCTGTAGAAGTTAATTCTATCCATATTAACTGTCCATATTATTTTTTTAAGCATGTACAGAAAACAACATAAATTTTACTGATACGTATATTATTGTTGGACTGTTTTTTTGTTTTGTTTTTTACAGTTTTTAAACAACAGCGCCCTCTATCTCAGCAAAGTTGCATCATCTCCCTCACATTGAAACAGTTTTCGCATATGATGACAGCAAAGTAAACATTTTGGTTAATCGTGATGTCTAGGAACCAACTTGAAGTAAAATGTATTCTCAAGACGGCAGGTATGGGTATTAAAACAATTAGGTGAAGTACAGAACAACGTTTCGACCTACGTGGATTAACCTGAAGATGACACTAACGAAACGTTGTTCTGTGTTTTATTTTGATTGAAGTTTTAATTGAGAATGCATTTTGCCCATTTTCATAATTTTTTAAAATGAAGAAATTACATGTAAGGAGAATGTAAATGTGAGAACTACAACCATAAGAAACAAAACTTTGGCAGCAAAGTGATAGTTTTGTTATGTTAACGCTGTTTTTAAATTGTTCCGTTTTTTCTATCGCTATTTCTGGGTTCACCTGCCAAACGACCGCATCCCGCCATCAGTACGGTAAAGTAGTGCAATTTTTCTCTTTAATTTGAGCGAAATAGGGATATAAACAAGTAAGTTGCACAAATCGTTATTGTATATCCCAGTGAGATAATAACTGTACGTTAATGTTTGCACTGGCACATAAGACGGACACGAACTTGCCTTGATCATCAACCAATACCTGAAAACACAGGACGGTGCATTCGAATCATAGCTTGGAAATACACTGGAAAATACAATTAGGAAACATTTTTAAGAAGTCAAACTTAGGCATATGGGAAGTAAAAGCAGGAAATAGAAAAAAGCTGAAAAAAGTAGTTACACTAGAGCAACTGGGACTTTGGCGTATGGTCTTGTTGGTTGACCACTAACTGTTTAGAAGCTAATAAATGTCTTTTTGTCTTTAAATGTCCTTTTGTCTTTAAATGCCTTTTTGTCTTTAAATGTCTTTTTGTCTTTAAATGCCTTTTTGTCTTTAAATGCCTTTTTGTCTTTAAATGTCTCTTCAATAGGTTACTTCTCATTAATCAATAATTTGGTGTGAAATACGTGAACCGATATTAGGGACTTCATGATGTTTCCATTTAGCATGCAGTTCTTTCAAATAGTTGAAACACGTAGATTATTCTAGAAATAATTATATGGATAAAAGCTACGTATAGTACTATACACTGGATGGTTTATTTGTTTTTGAATTTCGTGCGAAGCTACACAAGGGATATCTGCGCTAGCTGTCCCTAATTTAGCAGTGTAATTAAAGTAAGAAATGTTTCTGTTACACGCTTATGAAATATAACTTTCTTCAGCCAAGCATCCTCTTGAAGCACGTGAAATATTTTCCCTATTAAAGTCTGGCATAGTTACAAGTAAGTTTTTTTTTTTGCTATTTTTTTAATTTGACCAAAAGCAAGTTTACAAGAAATGATTGAATTTGTTTACGAGCCCAATCAATCTGAGTTGGAACTTAGTTGTCGTAAGAATTTTAACGAATATACTGACAGTATGTTTATCAACTAAAACTCTAAACTGGTATACTTCTTACTAACTGTTATTGCCTGCTAATCTTTTAGGTCTACTAATTAGTATGTTGTTATTCTACGCTCTAACTCTGTAGTTTTTATACAATGCAGTTTTGAAGATGTTCCTTAGTGGGTCAACGGTAAAGTTACTATTGACTTATAATGTAAAATCAAGGCTTGATACCTCACGGTGGCCAGAGTACAGATTTTTTTTCTTTTGTATTTTTGCGCTAAAACAAAACAGAATAAATAAGAAAAATCTTCACAGAGTGGGTCTTATGTCCGCCTTATTTGTACATAAATACACCCACACGCGTTTACATTTAGAAATTTAAATGTGTGAGTTTTCATTTGGTGTTCTGTGTTCTGGATTTGCATTATTAAATAATCCCAAAATGCACTTTGCTTATTGAAGCGTCTGCCCTGAAGGAGTAACTGCTATGTTTGTTAGAACATTAGTAATGACAGAGAGATAAGAAACATAGATCAACACGATAATGTATAGCAATTATTACATTCAACCTGTTATCGTCGCAAAACATTACCAGTGTTCAAATTTACCAAAACCCGCTGTCTAATAAGACGGGTAAGGTATTGGTTTTCCAATAAATAGTTCTGAGGCTTGTAGCATAGACTCTATTACAGATAGCTTGCGCTTGTTTCTGACAGTATTACATTAGGGAATTTATATTAACTTATAATAACTTCATACTCTATCTTTCGCAACGAATTCTTTCAATCAACTGATTTTAATAGAAAGTTTTTTCGCTTTAGCGTAAGAACTATTGTGGTCAATAGAAATTCATTTCTTCCACTCCCCAATAAAAAAAACAAACGACAAAAAACAAAAAATGGGGTACCATTTTATTACCTCATAAGTGTGCTAGTTTTCCCAGTTGTTGTAAATGCTTCAGCTATAATTACAAAATCTCAGAGGCTGACAGTAAGTATTGTGGAAACTAATATAAATTCTAAACTTAAAAGCCTCTTGATTTTATTAGGAAGTGTCAGTTACTCTCCACGTGCAGAGTGGGAAAAGGGCGTGATGTATAAGTTGTTAATTTGTTTCTTTTTTTTTTAAAGCAAAGCCGTATTGGGCTATCAGCTACGTCCATCGTGGGGAATCGAATCCAGGATTTTAAATCCGTAACCTTACCACCGACCTCAAAATGTGTCCTAAGAATATATACAAAAAGAAAAGCTTTTGCTGTTACATTTCACAAAAGCTACAGATGTCCCCCTAAATCACGTCTTGCTATAAACCCTACCTATAAAAGCATAGTATTTGTGGAAAGAAATATCTCGTTGTAAGGATGAGGTGAAAGAACAGATTATTTTTAAGTCTTTGATACATACTTGCAGTAATAAATTGTAGTCATATTTTACCAAAACGACCTTTTGTTACAATAGGATAAAAATAAATAATTTTTTTATTGTTTAACATATTTGTGACACATTAGATGAAATCCCAGTAAATAGCAAAGAGTAAGTTGTGTTAGTTCTCACGTTTGATTGCTTTTAATAGTTTCAGTAGAGGCACAGAGTAGCAACTGGGCAACCTTTTGTAATCCACAAATCATGATACGTTTGATAAAACCCCGTATTTTATTATAAGATTATTTAACTTGATCTTCACTGCAGTGTGATTGTCCATGGTTTACAATATAATTTTTGTAATATTTTATTATACAAATCGCTTCAAAATCAAAATTTTCTTTCTTCTAAACCTTTAGATATATTTTAATTTGAAAATAAGGCAACTAAAAATGAAAAAAACCCACCAAAAAACAAGTTCATTTACATGTATCTTCTGAGATTTTTGTAGGAGTTTCACAGAATTCTTTATATATCTTTATTTTATAGCATACTTGTTTCACGATTTGGTGCAGCTTTATTAATGAACTTCTTTGAACTTTATGAACTTCTTTGAGCTTCGATTTTCAAACACAAATAATTATTTTAGATATCTGAGGTCCATCTCATGGAAGACATAGCGCAACAAAACAGCTAATTCTATGCGAATGGTTTTCATATTTACTGTTTATATACCAAAAAAAAACAACAAAAAACGTCAACTTTATTGTTATATAGGTGACACCAGTAGTAGGAACGGAGAATGGTAAATTACCAACGCCTTGCTGTTATTGAACACTCCCGTTTCTCTTTGACAATCGAACGTACCGAGCGCCACCGAACTTTATTTTTTGTTATTAGATTTGCGATTGTTCCAACAAACCAGCCAGCTGCTATTCAACTTCAAGAACGTCGTCAAACAGCCGACCAGCTCAAACCATGACTTTCCTTGAGAAGACTGAAGACTAACCAGTTAAAGGTTAGTTAGTGTTCTATAGTATTTTCGTAGCCATTGGTCGAAGTAAAAGGTCTAGACTAAGCAGTGTCGAAACGTTGAAGACTTTTAATTTAAATTGTAATCTGTCACAAGGTATAAATAAGCTGAAAATTTCAGTTTTGTAAAGTAGTTAGTTCTCTAACTAATTAAAAATTTACGTTAATCAAATAATTATCATATTTTTAATGACAAATATCTAATAATATTCAAAAACTTAAACGAATTGGTCGTTAACCATACAAAATTTTATAAAAGAAACTTATAATTCGTATGAACTCGATAATTGGGTTACTAAATAATTATTGGTTTATTTGTGAGAAAAATATAAGGCATGTTTTCTGTAATTAGTTTCCTAAGTAATTACCGATTTGTTTTTTAAGAAACACACGACTCATGTATTATACAACTGGATTAAGATATTAATATACAGAATAATTGGTTACCTTGGTATAGGCTAATAAATTCGTACTCTCTCGTTGCAAAATCGAGCTCCATACCCTGGTGCCGCGGTTACATTACAGTAATGGTCAAATTTCACTCTTCGATTATAGTAGCTCAAGAGATGACGTTGGATGCTGTTGACAATCTACAACCTTCCTTCTAGTCTTCCGTTGCAAAATTAGTTACAAATATTCATAGACAGCTTTTGTGTAGCTTTGCACGAAAATACTAAACAGTCAATCCCACTATTCATTGGTAAGAGAGTAGCCTAAGAGTCTTACACTGCTAAATTAGGGACGGTTAGTGCAGATAGCCCTCGTGTAGCTTTGCGAGAAATTCAAAACAAACAAGCGTAAGATTAAAGAGAAACAGTTTCCTTTCAGTTTAATATATCAGTGATATGCAAATCGTTGAAACTGTTAATTTGGAACATTTAAATTTTCTCTTGTGTTGGGTAACACTGCCTTATATGAAAATTACATCAACGGAAAAACACACTAGGAAACTTAGCATTTACGACTTCGCAGTCTCATACAATGTAAGATAACATGAACTCTTTTTTCACGTCAGAACAAAATATTTAAAAGTGTTTCAAGAGAAAACTGTCTGGCTGGTAACAAAGTGTAATTACTGTCAGTCGACCACATCGTATACATCAGTATAAGGTGAGATACTTTCCAAAAATAGCTCATGTAATATTTATGAAGGTGATTGTAATTCAAAATGCCTTTAACTCTGAACCTTTTATCATAAACCTTCGTTGGAAGTGATGCGTTACTTAATTAAAGAGAACTGGCATTATTATATATACTAAGGCGAGGCTTCTCAGTAAGTAAGTGAAGAACTGTAAAAAATATAAGCCTTTTGACAAATGGTCAACCAAGTGAGTTTGAAATTAACTGAACTACTGAATTTATGTAAAACGTTTATTAAAGATTTTGTCATATATAAGAAGGTCTTGTATTTGGGAGAAACGGATAAAGCAACATAACTCTACGTCGTTAAAGGGCCTTAAGCCTAACTGAGTTAGTTTACGATTATTGTTGAGCTTCTCTTTTGTGTCTTCATTTTCAAAAGACTGTAAACTTAACGGCGGTAAGCCTAACAAAAAATGAAAGTGCATCGAGTACTTCAATTCATGTTTCTAGCCTGGTGTTTTAAAATTAAACAATGATATTAGTTGTTTAGTAATTTTCTAAGCAGTGATGAGTTTTTAATATTATATCTATATGCACTGCGCCCGCGTCGCGCTAAACATGCTCGCCCTCCCAGCCGTGGGGGTGTATAATGTGACGGTCAATCCCACTATTCGTTGGTAAAAGAGTAGCCCCAGAGTTGGCGGTGAGTGGTGATGACTAGCTGCCTTCCCTCTAGTCTTACACTGCTAAATTACGGACGGCTAGCACAGACAGCCCTCAAGTAGCTTTGTGCAGAAATTCCAAAACAAACAAACACTATACTGCACTGAGTTTATATAACTTTTATACATAAAATAACGATATATTTTTTAATTATATATTTAATAAAAGCAAGTAAAAAGAATAAAACAGTTATTTCAACTAATTATATATCCATATATGTATATTAATTTTGTCTATGGAATGCTCACTCTGTCACAAATTCACTTTCACCTTGATAATTCCTTTCATAAAATTATATATTTTAAACTGAGATTAACGTATGACGCCCTCTGAGTTTCTTTTAGATTTAGAATAAAAAAAACAAATAATTTTTATTTTTTATTTGTTATCGAACAACACTTCTTGAAGCTTACGTAGAAAAGAAAAAAAAAGAAATTTTACCAAAACTTCATCCTGACAGCAGCGATTCGTACTTTTAGTTTTTCAAAATCATTTAAATCCTCCTCATGCATAAACTGCAGGAAGCCACGAACTTACTAGATACGTAGCAAACAATCATTTCATAACCAGCTCATTCCGCCAAATGGTTTAGAGATGATGTTTTAAAATGCTAAAGTAGACTTTAACCCAGTTCAAAGCGCACTCTACCATAGAAGAATCTCAGTTTTGTTACTCCAAATTAATAACCACTTAGCGCCTGCAACGAACGTGTTTAAAGCGTAAGAAAAACTGTCTACATAAAACAAATAACCACCTAGCAGCTGAAACAAACGTGTTTGAAAGGGGATGGAAGAAATCATCTACACCTTTCTATATGTAGTTTGAAAATGTAAAACTAATAACCACCTTGCGCCTAAAACAAACGTTTTAAATGGGTATGGAAGAAATTGTCTACGTCTTCTTAAACGTGTTTTGAACACGCACTTTGTATGTAAATAAGGCACTTCGTTTCCTGATCACATTTCTCATACAGATATATTTTATCCTGATAAGTATTCTATTGAACTGTGTACAATTTTCTCCCAATACACAATGTTAATGTGTTGTTATGTTAATGTATAAATTATTTATATGTCGTGTGCATTTTATGTCAAAAAATGGTATTAATCAATACCCACGTAGCTACTTCTAAAGTTGCAACAGTAAAAGCGTAACAATCAATACTCCCGCGTAGCTACTTCTAATGTTGCAGCTATTATTAAAAAAAGCGTAACAATCAATACTCGCGTAGCTACTTCTAATGTTACAACAATAAAAGAGCGTAACAATCAAGTACTCAGCGTAGCTACTTCTAATGTTGCAACAATAAAAGCGTAACAATCAATACTCAGCATTAGCTGCTTACTAATGTTACAGTAATAAAAGCGTAACAATCAATGCTCGCGTAGCTACTTCTAAAGTTGCAACAATAAAAGCGTAACAATCAATACTCGCGCAGCTACTTCTAAAGTTGCAACAGTAAAAGCGCCGTAACAATCCAATACTCAGCGCAGCTACTTCTAAAGCGTTGCAATGGTAAAGGCATGTAACAATGATCAATTACTCAGCTAGCTCTAAGTTGCTACGCTAAAAGCGTTGCAAGCAATACTCGCGAAGCTACTAACAGTTGCAACAGTACTCGCGTAACAAGCAATACTCATTCCTAAAGTTGCAACAGTAAAAGCGTAACAATCAATACTCAGCGCAGCTACTTACAAAGTTGCAACAGTAAAAGCGTAACAATCAATACTCAGCGCAGCTAACTTCTAAAGTTGCAGCAATTAAAAGCGTAAACAATCAGTACTCGCGCAGCTACTTCCTAAAGCTGCAACAGTAAAAGCGTAAACAATCAATACTCAGCGCAGCTACTTCTAAAGCTGCAACAGTAAAAGCGTTGTAACAATCGCATTACTCGGCGCGGCTTCGCTACAAAGGTTGCTCACGGTAAAGCCAGTCAACAATCAATACTCATTTAATTAAAGTTGCAACAAAAAGGCGATTACAATCAATGCTCGTCGCCTGGGGTTGCAACAGTAAAAGGCGTAACGTAATCAATTTTCAGCGCAGCTACTTCTAAAGTTGCAACGGTAAAAGCGTGACAATCAATGCTCGCGCAGCTAAACTAAAGTTGCAAGCGTAAAAACGTAACAATCAATAGTCAGCGCAACTAGTAAAGTTGCAACAGAAGCCCGTAACAATCAATACTCAGCGGCAGCTACTTCTAAAGTTGCAACAGTAAAAAGCGTAACAATGAAATCCAATACTCGCCTGCGCAGCTTCACTTCTACAAAGGTTGCAGCAGTGAAAGCTGCGAAACAATCAATACTCGCGCGGCTACTTCTGAAGTTTGCAAGCGGTAAAAGCGTAACAATCATCAGTACTCTGCTGCAGCTGCAAACTGCACAAAAGTTGCAAGCAGGTAAAAGCGTAAACAATCAATACTCGCGCGGCTAGCTACAACAGGTTGCAAGCGGTAAAAGCGTAACAATCAATGCTCAGCGCATTCTAAAGCTGCAACAGGTAAAAAGTAACAATCACTTCACTCGCGCAGCTACAAAGTTGCAACAGTAAAGCGTAACAATCAATGCTCAGCGGCTACTACAAAGTTGCAACAGTAAAAGCGTAACAATCAATACTCGCGCAGGCTACTTCTAAAGTTGCAACAGTAAAGCGTAACAATCAATACTCAGCGCAGCTACTACTAAAGTTGCAACATTAAAAGCGTAACAATCAATACTGCGCAGCTACTTCTAAAGTTGCAACAGTAAAAGCGTAACAATCAATACTCGCGCGGCCACTTCTAAAGCTTACCCAGTAAAAAGCGTAACAATCATATCGCGCGGCTAGCTACAAAGTTGCAACAGTAAAAGCGTAACAATCAATACTCGCGCAGCTACTTCTAAAGCCGCAACAGTAAAAGCGTAACAATCAATGCCAGCGCAGCTACTCTAAAAGCTGCAGGTAAAAGCGTAACAATCGATACTCGCGCAGCTACTTCAAAGCTGCAGTAAAAAGCGTAACAACAATCACCTCGCGCAGCTACTTCTAAAGCCGCAACAGTAAAAGCAATGGCAATCAATGCTCGCGCAGCTAAACTACAAACTGCGCACGGTAAAGAAGCTTGTAAAACAATCAATGCTCGGCGGCTAAGCTACAAAGCCGCAACAGTAAAAAACGTAACAATCAATACTCAGCGCGGCTTTCCTAAAGCTGCAACAGTAAAGCGTAACAATCAATACTCGCGCAGCTAAGCTACAAAGCTGCAACAGTAAAAGCGTAACAATCAATACTCGCGCAGCTAAACCTAAAGCTGCAACAGTAAAAGCGTAACAATCAATACTCGCGTAACTACAAAGCAAACAGTAAAAGCGTAACAATCAATACTCATGCAGCTACTTCTAAAGCTGCAACACCAGTAAAGCGTAACAATCAATACTCC
>NC_134829.1:58212392-58305312 GCF_004210375.1 Tachypleus tridentatus | reverse complement strand
TATGATATTAACAATTAGTATACAACTTATTATAATTTCAGTTACTAGTACTCTGTCTGTTATGATATTAACTATTAGAATATAATCGATTATAATTTTAGTTACTAGTACTCTGTCTGTTATGATATATTAACAATTAGTATATAATCTATTATAATTTCAGTTACTAGTACACTATCTGTTATGTTATTAACTATTAGTATATAATCTATTATAATTTCAGTTACCAGTACACTATCTGTTATGATATTAACTATTAGTATACAATCTATTATAATTTCAGTTACTAGTACTCTGTCTGTTATGATATTAACAAATTAGTATACAATCTATTATAATTTCAGTTACCAGTACTCTGTCTGTTATGATATTAACTATTGGTATATAATCTATTATAATTTCGTGTTACTAGTACTCTGTCTGTTATGATATTAACTATTAGTATATAATCTATTATAATTTCAGTTACCAGTACTCTGTCTGTTATGATATTAACAATTAGTATATAATCTATTATAATTTCAGTTAGTACTCTGTCTGTTATGATATTAACTATTAGTATATAATCTATTATAATTTCAGTTACTAGTACACTGTCTGTTATGATATTAACAATTAGTATATAATTCAATTATAATTTCAGTTACTAGTACTCTGTCTGTTATGATATTAACAATTAGTATATAATCCATTATAATTTCAGTTACTAGTACTCTGTCTGTTATGATATTAACAATTAGTATATAATCTTATCGAAAGTTACTAGTACTCTGTCTGTTATGATATTAACAATTAGTATACAATCTATTATAATTTCAGTTTACTAGTACTCTGTCTGTTATGATACTACTATTAGTATATAATCTATTATAATTTCAGATACTAGTACCTCAGTCTGTTATGATATTAACTATTAGTATATAATCTATTATAATTTCAGTTACTAGTACTCTGTCTGTTATGATATTAACTAGCTAGTATACAATCTATTATAACCCCAGTTACCAGTACCTGTCTGTTATGATATTAGCTATTAGTATATAATCTATTATAATTTCAGTTACATTAGTAACTCTTGTCTGCTTATGATATTAACAAATTAGTATATAAATCTATTATAATTTCAGTTACTAGTACACTGTCTGTTATGATATTAACAATTAGTATACAATCTATTATAATTTCAGTTACTAGTACACTGTCTGTTATGTTATTAACAATTAGTATATAATCTATATAATTTCAGTTACTAGTACTCTGTCTGTTATGATATTAACAATTAGTATACAATCTATTATAATTTCAGTTACTAGTACCTGTCTGTTATGATATTAACTATTAGTATATATAATCTATTATAATTTCAGATACTAGTACTCTGTCTGTTATGATATTAACAATTAGTATACAATCTATTATAATTTCAGTTACTAGTACTCTGTCTGTTATGATATTAACTATTAGTATATAATCTATTATAATTTCAGTTACCTAGTACCTTGTCTGTTATGATATTAACAATTAGTATACAATCTATTATAATTTCAGTTACTAGTACTCTGTCTGTTATGATATTAACTATTAGTATATAATCTATTATAATTTCAGATACTAGTACTCTGTCTGTTATGATATTAACAATTAGTATATAACCTATTATACTTTCAGTTACTAGTACTCTGTCTGTTATGATATTAACAATTAGTATATACAATCTATTATAATTTCAGTTACTAGTACTCTGTCTGTTATGATATTAACAATTAGTATATAATCTATTATAATTTCAGTTACTAGTACTCTGTCTGTTATGATATTAACAATTAGTATATAAATCTTATTTAATTTCAGTTACTAGTACTCTGTCTGTTATGATATTAACTATTAGTATATAATCTATTATAATTTCAGTTACTAGTACTCTGTCTGTTATGATATTAACAATTAGTATATAATCTATTATAATTTCAGTTACTAGTACCTTGTCTGTTATGATATTAACTATTAGTATAATAATCTATTATAATTTCAGTTACTAGTACTTTGTCTGTTATGATATTAACAATTAGTATATAATCTATTATAATTTCAGTTACTAGTACTCTGTCTGTTATGATATTAACAATTAGTATATAATCTATTATAATTTCAGTTATTAGTACTCTGTCTGTTATGATATTAACTATTAGTATACAATCTATTATAATTTCAGTTACTAGTACTCTGTCTGTTATGATATTAACAATTAGTATATAATCTATTATAATTTCAGTTACTAGTAATTTTGTCTGTTATGATATTAACAATTATATATATAATCTATTATAATTTCAGTTACTAGTACTCCTGTCTGTTATGATATTAACTATTAGTATATAATCTATTATAATTTCAGTTACCAGTACTCTGTCTGTCATGATATTAACTATTAGTATATAATCTATTATAATTTCAGTTACTAGTACTCTGTCTGTTATGATATTAACAATTAGTATATAATCTATTATAATTTCAGTTACTAGTACTAATGTCTGTTATGATATTAACAACAATTAGTATATAATCTATTATAATTTCAGTTACTAGTACTCTGTCTGTTATGATATTAACAATTAGTATATAATCTATTATAATTTCAGTTACCAGTACTCTGCTCTGTTATGATATTAACAATTAGTATACAATCTATTATAATTTCAGTTACTAGTACACTGTCTGTTATGATATTAACAATTAGTATACAATCTATTATAATTTCAGTTACTAGTACCTGTCTGTTATGATATTAACAATTAGTATATAATCTATTATAATTTCAGTTACTAGTACTCTGTCTGTTATGATATTAACAATTAGTATATAATCTATTATAATTTCAGTTACTAGTACTCTGTCTGTTATGATATTAACAATTAGTATATAATCTATTATAATTTCAGATACTAGTACTCTGTCTGTTATGATATTAACAATTAGTATATAATCTATTATAATTTCAGTTACTAGTACTCTGTCTGTTATGATATTAACTATTAGTATATAATCTATTATAATTTCAGTTACTAGTACTCTGTCTGTTATGATATTAACAATTAGTATATAATCTATTATAATTTCAGTTACTAGTACTCTGTCTGTTATGATATTAACTATTAGTATATAATCTATTATAATTTCAGTTACCAGTACTCTGTCTGTTATGATATTAACAATTAGTATACAATCTATTATAATTTCAGTTACTAGTACTCTGTCTGTTATGATATTAACAATTAGTATATAATCTATTATAATTTCAGTTACCAGTACTCTGTCTGTTATGATATTAACAATTAGTATATAATCTATTATAATTTCAGTTACTAGTACTCTGTCTGTTATGATATTAACAATTAGTATATAATCTATTATAATTTCAGTTACTAGTACTCTGTCTGTTATGATATTAACTATTAGTATATAATCTATTATAATTTCAGTTACTAGTACTCTGTCTGTTATGATATTAACAATTAGTATACAATCTATTATAATTTCAGTTACTAGTACTCTGTCTGTTATGATATTAACTATTAGTATATAATCTATTATAATTTCAGTTACTAGTACTCTGTCTGTTATGATATTAACTATTAGTATATAATCTATTATAATTTCAGTTACTAGTACTCTGTCTGTTATGATATTAACAATTAGTATATAATCTATTATAATTTCAGTTACTAGTACTCTGTCTGTTATGATATTAACAATTAGTATACAATCTATTATAATTTCAGTTACTAGTACTCTGTCTGTTATGATATTAACAATTAGTATACAATCTATTATAATTTCAGTTACTAGTACTCATGTCTGTTATGATATTAACAATTAGTATACAATCTATTATAATTTCAGTTACTAGTACTCTGTCTGTTATGATATTAAATATTAGTATACAATCTATTATAATTTCAGTTACCAGTACTCTGTCTGTTATGATATTAACTATTAGTATATAATCTATTATAATTTCAGTTACCAGTACTCTGTCTGTTATGATATTAACAATTAGTATACAATCTATTATAATTTCAGTTACTAGTACTCTGTCTGTTATGATATTAACAATTAGTATACAATCTATTATAATTTCAGTTACTAGTACTCTGTCTGTTATGATATTAACAATTAGTATACAATCTATTATAATTTCAGTTACTAGTACTCTGTCTGTTATGATATTAACTATTAGTATATAATCTATTATAATTTCAGTTACCAGTACTCTGTCTGTTATGATATTAACAATTAGTATATCAATCTATTATAATTTCAGTTACTAGTACTCTGTCTGTTATGATATTAACAATTAGTATACAATCTATTATAATTTCAGTTACCAGTACTCTGTCTGTTATGATATTAACTATTAGTATATAATCTATTATAATTTCAGTTACCAGTACTCTGTCTGTTATGATATTAACAATTAGTATACAATCTATTATAATTTCAGTTACTAGTACTCTGTCTGTTATGATATTAACAATTAGTATATAATCTATTATAATTTCAGTTACTAGTACTCTGTCTGTTATGATATTAACTATTAGTATATAATCTATTATAATTTCAGTTACTAGTACTCTGTCTGTTATGATATTAACAATTAGTATATAATCTATTATAATTTCAGATACTAGTACTCTGTCTGTTATGATATTAACAATTAGTATATAATCTATTATAATTTCAGTTACTAGTACTCTGTCTGTTATGATATTAACAATTAGTATATAATCTATTATAATTTCAGTTACTAGTACTCTGTCTGTTATGATATTAACAATTAGTATATAATCTATTATAATTTCAGTTACCAGTACTCTGTCTGTTATGATATTAACAATTAGTATATAATCTATTATAATTTCAGTTACTAGTACTCTGTCTGTTATGATATTAACTATTAGTATATAATCTATTATAATTTCAGTTACTAGTACTCTGTCTGTTATGATATTAACTATTAGTATATAATCTATTATAATTTCAGTTACTAGTACTCTGTCTGTTATGATATTAACTATTAGTATATAATCTATTATAATTTCAGTTACTAGTACTCTGTCTGTTATGATATTAACAATTAGTATATAATCTATTATAATTTCAGTTACTAGTACTCTGTCTGTTATGATATTAACAATTAGTATATAATCTATTATAATTTCAGTTACCAGTACTCTGTCTGTTATGATATTAACAATTAGTATACAATCTATTATAATTTCAGTTACTAGTACACTGTCTGTTATGATAATAACAATTAGTATATAATCTATTATAATTTCAGTTACTAGTACTCTGTCTGTTATGATATTAACAATTAGTATATAATCTATTATAATTTCAGTTACCAGTACTCTGTCAGTTATGATATTAACAATTAGTATATAATCTATTATAATTTCAGTTACTAGTACTCTGTCTGTTATGATATTAACAATTAGTATATAATCGATTATAATTTCAGTTACTAGTACTCTGTCTGTTATGATATTAACAATTAGTATACAATCTATTATAATTTCAGTTACTAGTACTCTGTCTGTTATGATATTAACAATTAGTATACAATCTATTATAATTTCAGTTACTAGTACTCTGTCTGTTATGATATTAGCATATTAGAATATAATCGATCATAATTTTAGTTACTAGTACACTGTCTGTTATGATATTAACAATTAGTATATAATCTATTATAATTTCAGTTACTAGTACACTATCTGTTATGTTATTAACTATTAGTATATAATCTATTATAATTTCAGTTACTAGTACACTGTCTGTTATGTTATTAACTATTAGTATATAATCTATTATAATTTCAGTTACTAGTACACTGTCTGTTATGATATTAACAATTAGTATATAATCTATTATAATTTCAGTTACCAGTACTCTGTCTGTTATGATATTAACAATTAGTATATAATCTATTATAATTTCAGTTACTAGTACTCTGTCTGTTATGATATTAACTATTAGTATATAATCTATTATAATTTCAGTTACCAGTACTCTGTCTGTTATGATATTAACAATTAGTATATAATCTATTATAATTTCAGTTACTAGTACTCTGTCTGTTATGATATTAACTATTAGTATATAATCTATTATAATTTCAGTCACTAGTACACTGTCTGTTATGATATTAACAATTAGTATATAATCAATTATAATTTCAGTCACTAGTACTATGTCTGTTATGATATTAACTATTAGTATATAATCCATTATAATTTCAGTTACTAGTACTCTGTCTGTTATGATATTAACAATTAGTATACAATCTATTATAATTTCAGTTACTAGTACTCTGTCTGTAATGATATTAACAATTAGTATACAATCTATTATAATTTCAGTTACTAGTACTCTGTCTGTTATGATATTAGCTATTAGTATATAATCTATTATAATTTCAGATACTAGTACTCTGTCTGTTATGATATTAACTATTAGTATATAATCTATTATAATTTCAGTTACTAGTACTCTGTCTGTTATGATATTAGCTATTAGTATACAATCTATTATAATTTCAGTTACTAGTACCTGTCTGTTATGATATTAACTATTAGTATATAATCTATTATAATTTCAGTTACTAGTACTCTGTCTGTTATGATATTAACAATTAGAATATAATCGATCATAATTTCAGTTACTAGTACACTGTCTGTTATGATATTAACAATTAGTATACAACCTATTATAATTTCAGTTACTAGTACACTGTCTGTTATGTTATTAATTATTAGTATATAATCTATTATAATTTCAGATACTAGTACTCTGTCTGTTATGATATTAACAATTAGTATACAATCTATTATAATTTCAGTTACTAGTACTCTGTCTGTTATGATATTAACTATTAGTATATAATCTATTATAATTTCAGATACTAGTACTCTGTCTGTTATGATATTAACAATTAGTATACAATCTATTATAATTTCAGTTACTAGTACTCTGTCTGTTATGATATTAACTATTAGTATATAATCTATTATAATTTCAGATACTAGTACTCTGTCTGTTATGATATTAACAATTAGTATACAATCTATTATAATTTCAGTTACTAGTACTCTGTCTGTTATGATATTAACTATTAGTATATAATCTATTATAATTTCAGATACTAGTACTCTGTCTGTTATGATATTAACAATTAGTATACAATCTATTATAATTTCAGTTACTAGTACTCTGTCTGTTATGATATTAACTATTATTAGTATATAATCTATTATAATTTCAGATACTAGTACTCTGTCTGTTATGATATTAACAATTAGTATACAATCTATTATAATTTCAGTTACTAGTACTCTGTCTGTTATGATATTAACTATTAGTATATAATCTATTATAATTTCAGTTACTAGTACTCTGTCTGTTATGATATTAACAATTAGTATACAATCTATTATAATTTCAGTTACTAGTACTCTGTCTGTTATGATATTAACTATTAGTATATAATCTATTATAATTTCAGTTACTAGTACTCTGTCTGTTATGATATTAACAATTAGTATATAATCTATTATAATTTCAGTTACTAGTACTCTGTCTGTTATGATATTAACTATTAGTATATAATCTATTATAATTTCAGTTACCAGTACTCTGTCTGTTATGATATTAACAATTAGTATATAATCTATTATAATTTCAGTTACTAGTACTCTGTCTGTTATGATATTAACAATTAGTATACAATCTATTATAATTTCAGTTACTAGTACACTGTCTGTTATGATATTAACAATTAGTATATAATCTATTATAATTTCAGTTACTAGTACTCTGTCTGTTATGATATTAACAATTAGTATACAATCTATTATAATTTCAGTTACTAGTACTCTGTCTGTTATGATATTAACAATTAGTATATAATCTATTATAATTTCAGTTACCAGTACTCTGTCTGTTATGATATTAACAATTAGTATATAATCTATTATAATTTCAGTTACTAGTACTCTGTCTGTTATGATATTAACAATTAGTATATAATCTATTATAATTTCAGTTACTAGTACTCTGTCTGTTATGATATTAACTATTAGTATATAATCTATTATAATTTCAGTTACTAGTACTCTGTCTGTTATGATATTAACAATTAGTATATAATCTATTATAATTTCAGTTACTAGTACTCTGTCTGTTATGATATTAACAATTAGTATATAATCTATTATAATTTCAGTTACTAGTACTCTGTCTGTTATGATATTAACAATTAGTATATAATCTATTATAATTTCAGTTACTAGTACTCTGTCTGTTATGATATTAACAATTAGTATACAATCTATTATAATTTCAGTTACTAGTACTCTGTCTGTTATGATATTAACAATTAGTATATAATCTATTATAATTTCAGTTACTAGTACTCTGTCTGTTATGATATTAACAATTAGTATATAATCTATTATAATTTCAGTTACTAGTACTCTGTCTGTTATGATATTAACAATTAGTATATAATCTATTATAATTTCAGTTACTAGTACTCTGTCTGTTATGATATTAACTATTAGTATATAATCTATTATAATTTCAGTTACTAGTACTCTGTCTGTTATGATATTAACAATTAGTATATAATCTATTATAATTTCAGTTACTAGTACTCTGTCTGTTATGATATTAACTATTAGTATATAATCTATTATAATTTCAGTTACTAGTACTCTGTCTGTTATGATATTAACAATTAGTATATAATCTATTATAATTTCAGTTACTAGTACTCTGTCTGTTATGATATTAACAATTAGTATATAATCTATTATAATTTCAGTTACTAGTACTCTGTCTGTTATGATATTAACAATTAGTATATAATCTATTATAATTTCAGTTACTAGTACTCTGTCTGTTATGATATTAACAATTAGTATATAATCTATTATAATTTCAGTTACTAGTACTCTGTCTGTTATGATATTAACTATTAGTATATAATCTATTATAATTTCAGTTACCAGTACTCTGTCTGTTATGATATTAACAATTAGTATATAATCTATTATAATTTCAGTTACTAGTACTCTGTCTGTTATGATATTAACAATTAGTATACAATCTATTATAATTTCAGTTACTAGTACTCTGTCTGTTATGATATTAACTATTAGTATATAATCTATTATAATTTCAGTTACTAGTACTCTGTCTGTTATGATATTAACAATTAGTATACAATCTATTATAATTTCAGTTACTAGTACTCTGTCTGTTATGATATTAACTATTAGTATATAATCTATTATAATTTCAGTTACTAGTACTCTGTCTGTTATGATATTAACTATTAGTATATAATCTATTATAATTTCAGTTACTAGTACTCTGTCTGTTATGATATTAACAATTAGTATATAATCTATTATAATTTCAGTTACTAGTACTCTGTCTGTTATGATATTAACAATTAGTATACAATCTATTATAATTTCAGTTACTAGTACTCTGTCTGTTATGATATTAACAATTAGTATACAATCTATTATAATTTCAGTTACTAGTACTCTGTCTGTTATGATATTAACAATTAGTATATAATCTATTATAATTTCAGTTACTAGTACTCTGTCTGTTATGATATTAACAATTAGTATACAATCTATTATAATTTCAGTTACTAGTACTCTGTCTGTTATGATATTAACAATTAGTATATAATCTATTATAATTTCAGTTACTAGTACTCTGTCTGTTATGATATTAACAATTAGTATACAATCTATTATAATTTCAGTTACTAGTACTCTGTCTGTTATGATATTAACAATTAGTATACAATCTATTATAATTTCAGTTACCAGTACTCTGTCTGTTATGATATTAACAATTAGTATATAATCTATTATAATTTCAGTTACTAGTACTCTGTCTGTTATGATATTAACTATTAGTATATAATCTATTATAATTTCAGTTACTAGTACTCTGTCTGTTATGATATTAACAATTAGTATATAATCTATTATAATTTCAGTTACTAGTACTCTGTCTGTTATGATATTAACAATTAGTATATAATCTATTATAATTTCAGTTACTAGTACTCTGTCTGTTATGATATTAACAATTAGTATATAATCTATTATAATTTCAGTTACTAGTACTCTGTCTGTTATGATATTAACAATTAGTATATAATCTATTATAATTTCAGTTACTAGTACTCTGTCTGTTATGATATTAACAATTAGTATATAATCTATTATAATTTCAGTTACTAGTACTCTGTCTGTTATGATATTAACAATTAGTATATAATCTATTATAATTTCAGTTACTAGTACTCTGTCTGTTATGATATTAACTATTAGTATATAATCTATTATAATTTCAGTTACTAGTACTCTGTCTGTTATGATATTAACTATTAGTATATAATCTATTATAATTTCAGTTACTAGTACTCTGTCTGTTATGATATTAACTATTAGTATATAATCTATTATAATTTCAGATACTAGTACTCTGTCTGTTATGATATTAACAATTAGTATACAATCTATTATAATTTCAGTTACTAGTACTCTGTCTGTTATGATATTAACTATTAGTATATAATCTATTATAATTTCAGTTACTAGTACTCTGTCTGTTATGATATTAACAATTAGTATATAATCTATTATAATTTCAGTTACTAGTACTCTGTCTGTTATGATATTAACAATTAGTATATAATCTATTATAATTTCAGTTACTAGTACTCTGTCTGTTATGATATTAACAATTAGTATATAATCTATTATAATTTCAGTTACTAGTACTCTGTCTGTTATGATATTAACAATTAGTATATAATCTATTATAATTTCAGTTACTAGTACTCTGTCTGTTATGATATTAACAATTAGTATACAATCTATTATAATTTCAGTTACTAGTACTCTGTCTGTTATGATATTAACAATTAGTATATAATCTATTATAATTTCAGTTACTAGTACTCTGTCTGTTATGATATTAACAATTAGTATATAATCTATTATAATTTCAGTTACTAGTACTCTGTCTGTTATGATATTAACAATTAGTATACAATCTATTATAATTTCAGTTACTAGTACTCTGTCTGTTATGATATTAACAATTAGTATATAATCTATTATAATTTCAGTTACTAGTACTCTGTCTGTTATGATATTAACAATTAGTATATAATCTATTATAATTTCAGTTACTAGTACTCTGTCTGTTATGATATTAACAATTAGTATATAATCTATTATAATTTCAGTTACTAGTACTCTGTCTGTTATGATATTAACAATTAGTATATAATCTATTATAATTTCAGTTACTAGTACTCTGTCTGTTATGATATTAACAATTAGTATATAATCTATTATAATTTCAGTTACTAGTACCTGTCTGTTATGATATTAACAATTAGTATATAATCTATTATAATTTCAGTTACTAGTACTCTGTCTGTTATGATATTAACAATTAGTATATAATCTATTATAATTTCAGTTACTAGTACTCTGTCTGTTATGATATTAACAATTAGTATATAATCTATTATAATTTCAGTTACTAGTACTCTGTCTGTTATGATATTAACTATTAGTATATAATCTATTATAATTTCAGTTACTAGTACTCTGTCTGTTATGATATTAACAATTAGTATATAATCTATTATAATTTCAGTTACTAGTACTCTGTCTGTTATGATATTAACAATTAGTATATAATCTATTATAATTTCAGTTACTAGTACTCTGTCTGTTATGATATTAACTATTAGTATATAATCTATTATAATTTCAGTTACTAGTACTCTGTCTGTTATGATATTAACTATTAGTATATAATCTATTATAATTTCAGTTACTAGTACTCTGTCTGTTATGATATTAACAATTAGTATATAATCTATTATAATTTCAGTTACTAGTACTCTGTCTGTTATGATATTAACAATTAGTATATAATCTATTATAATTTCAGTTACTAGTACTCTGTCTGTTATGATATTAACAATTAGTATATAATCTATTATAATTTCAGTTACTAGTACTCTGTCTGTTATGATATTAACAATTAGTATACAATCTATTATAATTTCAGTTACTAGTACTCTGTCTGTTATGATATTAACAATTAGTATATAATCTATTATAATTTCAGTTACTAGTACTCTGTCTGTTATGATATTAACAATTAGTATATAATCTATTATAATTTCAGTTACTAGTACTCTGTCTGTTATGATATTAACAATTAGTATATAATCTATTATAATTTCAGTTACTAGTACTCTGTCTGTTATGATATTAACTATTAGTATATAATCTATTATAATTTCAGTTACTAGTACTCTGTCTGTTATGATATTAACAATTAGTATATAATCTATTATAATTTCAGTTACCAGTACTCTGTCTGTTATGATATTAACTATTAGTATATAATCAATTATAATTTCAGATACTAGTACTCTGTCTGTTATGATATTAACAATTAGTATATAATCTATTATAATTTCAGATACTAGTACTCTGTCTGTTATGATATTAACAATTAGTATACAATCTATTATAATTTCAGATACTAGTACTCTGTCTGTTATGATATTAACAATTAGTATACAATCTATTATAATTTCAGTTACTAGTACTCTGTCTGTTATGATATTAACAATTAGTATATAATCTATTATAATTTCAGATACTAGTACTCTGTCTGTTATGATATTAACAATTAGTATACAATCTATTATAATTTCAGTTACTAGTACTCTGTCTGTTATGATATTAACTATTAGTATATAATCTATTATAATTTCAGTTACTAGTACTCTGTCTGTTATGATATTAACAATTAGTATACAATCTATTATAATTTCAGTTACTAGTACTCTGTCTGTTATGATATTAACAATTAGTATATAATCTATTATAATTTCAGTTACTAGTACTCTGTCTGTTATGATATTAACAATTAGTATATAATCTATTATAATTTCAGTTACTAGTACTCTGTCTGTTATGATATTAACAATTAGTATATAATCTATTATAATTTCAGATACTAGTACTCTGTCTGTTATGATATTAACAATTAGTATATAATCTATTATAATTTCAGTTACTAGTACTCTGTCTGTTATGATATTAACAATTAGTATACAATCTATTATAATTTCAGTTACTAGTACTCTGTCTGTTATGATATTAACAATTAGTATATAATCTATTATAATTTCAGTTACTAGTACTCTGTCTGTTATGATATTAACAATTAGTATACAATCAATTATAATTTCAGTTACTAGTACTCTGTCTGTTATGATATTAACAATTAGTATACAATCTATTATAATTTCAGTTACCAGTACTCTGTCTGTTATGATATTAACTATTAGTATACAATCAATTATAATTTCAGTTACTAGTACTCTGTCTGTTATGATATTAACAATTAGTATATAATCTATTATAATTAGTACTCTGTCTGTTATGATATTAACTATTAGTATATAATCTATTATAATTTCAGTTACCAGTACTCTGTCTGTTATGATATTAACAATTAGTATATAATCTATTATAATTTCAGTTACTAGTACTCTGTCTGTTATGATATTAACAATTAGTATACAATCTATTATAATTTCAGTTACTAGTACTCTGTCTGTTATGATATTAACAATTAGTATATAATCTATTATAATTTCAGTTACTAGTACTCTGTCTGTTATGATATTAACTATTAGTATACAATCTATTATAATTTCAGTTACTAGTACTCTGTCTGTTATGATATTAACAATTAGTATATAATCTATTATAATTTCAGTTACTAGTACTCTGTCTGTTATGATATTAACTATTAGTATATAATCTATTATAATTTCAGTTACTAGTACTCTGTCTGTTATGATATTAACAATTAGTATATAATCTATTATAATTTCAGTTACTAGTACTCTGTCTGTTATGATATTAACAATTAGTATATAATCTATTATAATTTCAGTTACTAGTACTCTGTCTGTTATGATATTAACAATTAGTATATAATCTATTATAATTTCAGTTACTAGTACTCTGTCTGTTATGATATTAACAATTAGTATATAATCTATTATAATTTTAGTTACTAGTACTCTGTCTGTTATGATATTAACAATTAGTATACAATCTATTATAATTTCAGTTACTAGTACTCTGTCTGTTATGATATTAACAATTAGTATATAATCTATTATAATTTCAGTTACTAGTACTCTGTCTGTTATGATATTAACAATTAGTATATAATCTATTATAATTTCAGTTACTAGTACTCTGTCTGTTATGATATTAACAATTAGTATACAATCTATTATAATTTCAGTTACCAGTACTCTGTCTGTTATGATATTAACTATTAGTATATAATCTATTATAATTTCAGTTACCAGTACTCTGTCTGTTATGATATTAACAATTAGTATATAATCTATTATAATTTCAGTTACTAGTACTCTGTCTGTTATGATATTAACAATTAGTATATAATCTATTATAATTTCAGTTACTAGTACTCTGTCTGTTATGATATTAACAATTAGTATATAATCTATTATAATTTCAGTTACTAGTACTCTGTCTGTTATGATATTAACAATTAGTATATAATCTATTATAATTTCAGTTACTAGTACTCTGTCTGTTATGATATTAACTATTAGTATATAATCTATTATAATTTCAGTTACTAGTACTCTGTCTGTTATGATATTAACAATTAGTATACAATCTATTATAATTTCAGTTACTAGTACTCTGTCTGTTATGATATTAACAATTAGTATATAATCTATTATAATTTCAGTTACTAGTACTCTGTCTGTTATGATATTAACTATTAGTATACAATCTATTATAATTTCAGTTACTAGTACTCTGTCTGTTATGATATTAACAATTAGTATACAATCAATTATAATTTCAGTTACCAGTACTCTGTCTGTTATGATATTAGCTATTGGTATATAATCTATTATAATTTCAGTTACTAGTACTCTGTCTGTTATGATATTAACAATTAGTATACAATCTATTATAATTTCAGTTACTAGTACTCTGTCTGTTATGATATTAACAATTAGTATATAATCTATTATAATTTCAGTTACTAGTACTCTGTCTGTTATGATATTAACTATTAGTATATAATCTATTATAATTTCAGTTACTAGTACTCTGTCTGTTATGATATTAACAATTAGTATATAATCTATTATAATTTCAGTTACTAGTACTCTGTCTGTTATGATATTAACAATTAGTATACAATCTATTATAATTTCAGTTACTAGTACTCTGTCTGTTATGATATTAGCTATTAGTATATAATCTATTATAATTTCAGTTACTAGTACTCTGTCTGTTATGATATTAACAATTAGTATACAATCTATTATAATTTCAGTTACTAGTACTCTGTCTGTTATGATATTAACTATTAGTATATAATCTATTATAATTTCAGTTACTAGTACTCTGTCTGTTATGATATTAACTATTAGTATATAATCTATTATAATTTCAGTTACTAGTACTCTGTCTGTTATGATATTAACAATTAGTATATAATCTATTATAATTTCAGTTACTAGTACTCTGTCTGTTATGATATTAACAATTAGTATACAATCTATTATAATTTCAGTTACTAGTACTCTGTCTGTTATGATATTAACAATTAGTATACAATCTATTATAATTTCAGTTACTAGTACTCTGTCTGTTATGATATTAACTATTAGTATATAATCTATTATAATTTCAGATACTAGTACTCTGTCTGTTATGATATTAACAATTAGTATACAATCTATTATAATTTCAGTTACTAGTACTCTGTCTGTTATGATATTAACAATTAGTATATAATCTATTATAATTTCAGTTACTAGTACTCTGTCTGTTATGATATTAACAATTAGTATACAATCTATTATAATTTCAGTTACTAGTACTCTGTCTGTTATGATATTAGCTATTAGTATATAATCTATTATAATTTCAGTTACTAGTACTCTGTCTGTTATGATATTAACTATTAGTATATAATCTATTATAATTTCAGTTACTAGTACACTGTCTGTTATGATATTAACAATTAGTATATAATCTATTATAATTTCAGTTACTAGTACTCTGTCTGTTATGATATTAACAATTAGTATACAATCTATTATAATTTCAGTTACTAGTACTCTGTCTGTTATGATATTGGCTATTAGTATATAATCTATTATAATTTCAGTTACCAGTACTCTGTCTGTTATGATATTAACTATTAGTATATAATCAATTATAATTTCAGTTACTAGTACTCTGTCTGTTATGATATTAACAATTAGTATATAATCTATTATAATTTCAGTTACTAGTACTCTGTCTGTTATGATATTAACAATTAGTATATAATCTATTATAATTTCAGTTACTAGTACTCTGTCTGTTATGATATTAACAATTAGTATATAATCTATTATAATTTCAGATACTAGTACTCTGTCTGTTATGATATTAACAATTAGTATACAATCTATTATAATTTCAGTTACTAGTACTCTGTCTGTTATGATATTAACAATTAGTATATAATCTATTATAATTTCAGTTACCAGTACTATGTCTGTTATGATATTAACAATTAGTATATAATCTATTATAATTTCAGTTACTAGTACTCTGTCTGTTATGATATTAACAATTAGTATATAATCTATTATAATTTCAGTTACCAGTACTCTGTCTGTTATGATATTAACTATTAGTATATAATCTATTATAATTTCAGTTACTAGTACTCTGTCTGTTATGATATTAACAATTAGTATATAATCTATTATAATTTCAGTTACCAGTACTCTGTCTGTTATGATATTAACTATTAGTATATAATCTATTATAATTTCAGTTACTAGTACTCTGTCTGTTATGATATTAACAATTAGTATATAATCTATTATAATTTCAGATACTAGTACTCTGTCTGTTATGATATTAACTATTAGTATATAATCTATTATAATTTCAGTTACTAGTACTCTGTCTGTTATGATATTAACAATTAGTATATAATCTATTATAATTTCAGATACTAGTACTCTGTCTGTTATGATATTAACAATTAGTATACAATCTATTATAATTTCAGTTACTAGTACTCTGTCTGTTATGATATTAACTATTAGTATATAATCTATTATAATTTCAGTTACTAGTACTCTGTCTGTTATGATATTAACAATTAGTATACAATCTATTATAATTTCAGTTACTAGTACTCTGTCTGTTATGATATTAACTATTAGTATATAATCTATTATAATTTCAGTTACTAGTACTCTGTCTGTTATGATATTAACTATTAGTATACAATCAATTATAATTTCAGTTACTAGTACTCTGTCTGTTATGATATTAACAATTAGTATACAATCAATTATAATTTCAGTTACCAGTACTCTGTCTGTTATGATATTAGCTATTGGTATATAATCTATTATAATTTCAGTTACCAGTACTCTGTCTGTTATGATATTAACAATTAGTATACAATCAATTATAATTTCAGTTACTAGTACTCTGTCTGTTATGATATTAACAATTAGTATATAATCTATTATAATTTCAGATACTAGTACTCTGTCTGTTATGATATTAACTATTAGTATATAATCAATTATAATTTCAGTTACTAGTACTCTGTCTGTTATGATATTAACAATTAGTATATAATCTATTATAATTTCAGATACTAGTACTCTGTCTGTTATGATATTAACAATTAGTATACAATCTATTATAATTTCAGTTACTAGTACTCTGTCTGTTATGATATTAACTATTAGTATATAATCTATTATAATTTCAGTTACTAGTACTCTGTCTGTTATGATATTAACAATTAGTATACAATCTATTATAATTTCAGTTACTAGTACTCTGTCTGTTATGATATTAACTATTAGTATATAATCTATTATAATTTCAGTTACTAGTACTCTGTCTGCTATGATATTAACTATTAGTATATAATCAATTATAATTTCAGTTACTAGTACTCTGTCTGTTATGATATTAACAATTAGTATATAATCTATTATAATTTCAGTTACTAGTACTCTGTCTGTTATGATATTAACAATTAGTATACAATCTATTATAATTTCAGTTACTAGTACTCTGTCTGTTATGATATTAACAATTAGTATACAATCTATTATAATTTCAGTTACTAGTACTCTGTCTGTTATGATATTAGCTATTAGTATATAATCTATTATAATTTCAGATACTAGTACTCTGTCTGTTATGATATTAACAATTAGTATACAATCTATTATAATTTCAGTTACTAGTACTCTGTCTGTTATGATATTAACAATTAGTATATAATCTATTATAATTTCAGTTACTAGTACTCTGTCTGTTATGATATTAACAATTAGTATATAATCTATTATAATTTCAGTTACTAGTACTCTGTCTGTTATGATATTAACTATTAGTATATAATCTATTATAATTTCAGTTACTAGTACTCTGTCTGTTATGATATTAACAATTAGTATATAATCTATTATAATTTCAGTTACTAGTACTCTGTCTGTTATGATATTAACAATTAGTATATAATCTATTATAATTTCAGTTACTAGTACTCTGTCTGTTATGATATTAACAATTAGTATACAATCTATTATAATTTCAGTTACTAGTACTCTGTCTGTTATGATATTAACTATTAGTATATAATCTATTATAATTTCAGTTACCAGTACTCTGTCTGTTATGATATTAACAATTAGTATATAATCTATTATAATTTCAGTTACTAGTACTCTGTCTGTTATGATATTAACAATTAGTATATAATCTATTATAATTTCAGTTACTAGTACTCTGTCTGTTATGATATTAACAATTAGTATATAATCTATTATAATTTCAGTTACTAGTACTCTGTCTGTTATGATATTAACAATTAGTATATAATCTATTATAATTTCAGATACTAGTACTCTGTCTGTTATGATATTAACAATTAGTATACAATCTATTATAATTTCAGTTACTAGTACTCTGTCTGTTATGATATTAACAATTAGTATATAATCTATTATAATTTCAGTTACTAGTACTCTGTCTGTTATGATATTAACAATTAGTATATAATCTATTATAATTTCAGTTACTAGTACTCTGTCTGTTATGATATTAACAATTAGTATATAATCTATTATAATTTCAGTTACCAGTACTCTGTCTGTTATGATATTAACTATTAGTATATAATCTATTATAATTTCAGTTACTAGTACTCTGTCTGTTATGATATTAACAATTAGTATATAATCTATTATAATTTCAGTTACTAGTACTCTGTCTGTTATGATATTAACTATTAGTATATAATCTATTATAATTTCAGTTACTAGTACTCTGTCTGTTATGATATTAACAATTAGTATATAATCTATTATAATTTCAGATACTAGTACTCTGTCTGTTATGATATTAACTATTAGTATATAATCAATTATAATTTCAGATACTAGTACTCTGTCTGTTATGATATTAACAATTAGTATATAATCTATTATAATTTCAGATACTAGTACTCTGTCTGTTATGATATTAACAATTAGTATACAATCTATTATAATTTCAGTTACTAGTACTCTGTCTGTTATGATATTAACTATTAGTATATAATCTATTATAATTTCAGATACTAGTACTCTGTCTGTTATGATATTAACAATTAGTATACAATCTATTATAATTTCAGTTACTAGTACTCTGTCTGTTATGATATTAACTATTAGTATATAATCTATTATAATTTCAGTTACTAGTACTCTGTCTGTTATGATATTAACTATTAGTATATAATCAATTATAATTTCAGTTACTAGTACTCTGTCTGTTATGATATTAACAATTAGTATATAATCTATTATAATTTCAGTTACTAGTACTCTGTCTGTTATGATATTAACAATTAGTATACAATCTATTATAATTTCAGTTACTAGTACTCTGTCTGTTATGATATTAACAATTAGTATACAATCTATTATAATTTCAGTTACTAGTACTCTGTCTGTTATGATATTAGCTATTAGTATATAATCTATTATAATTTCAGATACTAGTACTCTGTCTGTTATGATATTAACAATTAGTATACAATCTATTATAATTTCAGTTACTAGTACTCTGTCTGTTATGATATTAACAATTAGTATATAATCTATTATAATTTCAGTTACTAGTACTCTGTCTGTTATGATATTAACAATTAGTATACAATCTATTATAATTTCAGTTACTAGTACTCTGTCTGCTATGATATTAGCTATTAGTATATAATCAATTATAATTTCAGTTACTAGTACTCTGTCTGCTATGATATTAGCTATTAGTATATAATCAATTATAATTTTAGTTACTAGTACACTGTCTGTTATGATATTAACAATTAGTATATAATCTATTATAATTTCAGTTACTAGTACTCTGTCTGTTATGATATTAACAATTAGTATACAATCTATTATAATTTCAGTTACTAGTACTCTGTCTGTTATGATATTGGCTATTAGTATATAATCTATTATAATTTCAGTTACCAGTACTCTGTCTGTTATGATATTAACAATTAGTATATAATCTATTATAATTTCAGTTACTAGTACTCTGTCTGTTATGATATTAACAATTAGTATATAATCTATTATAATTTCAGTTACTAGTACTCTGTCTGTTATGATATTAACAATTAGTATATAATCTATTATAATTTCAGTTACTAGTACTCTGTCTGTTATGATATTAACAATTAGTATATAATCTATTATAATTTCAGATACTAGTACTCTGTCTGTTATGATATTAACAATTAGTATACAATCTATTATAATTTCAGTTACTAGTACTCTGTCTGTTATGATATTAACAATTAGTATATAATCTATTATAATTTCAGTTACCAGTACTCTGTCTGTTATGATATTAACAATTAGTATATAATCTATTATAATTTCAGTTACTAGTACCTGTCTGTTATGATATTAACAATTAGTATATAATCTATTATAATTTCAGTTACTAGTACTCTGTCTGTTATGATATTAACTATTAGTATATAATCTATTATAATTTCAGTTACTAGTACTCTGTCTGTTATGATATTAACAATTAGTATATAATCTATTATAATTTCAGTTACTAGTACTCTGTCTGTTATGATATTAACTATTAGTATATAATCTATTATAATTTCAGTTACTAGTACTCTGTCTGTTATGATATTAACAATTAGTATATAATCTATTATAATTTCAGTTACCAGTACTCTGTCTGTTATGATATTAACTATTAGTATATAATCAATTATAATTTCAGTTACTAGTACTCTGTCTGTTATGATATTAACAATTAGTATATAATCTATTATAATTTCAGTTACTAGTACTCTGTCTGTTATGATATTAACAATTAGTATATAATCTATTAGAATTTCAGATACTAGTACTCTGTCTGTTATGATATTAACAATTAGTATATAATCTATTATAATTTCAGTTACCAGTACTCTGTCTGTTATGATATTAACAATTAGTATATAATCTATTATAATTTCAGTTACTAGTACTCTGTCTGTTATGATATTAACTATTAGTATATAATCTATTATAATTTCAGTTACCAGTACTCTGTCTGTTATGATATTAACAATTAGTATATAATCTATTATAATTTCAGTTACTAGTACTCTGTCTGTTATGATATTAACAATTAGTATATAATCTATTATAATTTCAGTTACTAGTACTCTGTCTGTTATGATATTAACTATTAGTATATAATCTATTATAATTTCAGTTACCAGTACTCTGTCTGTTATGATATTAACAATTAGTATATAATCTATTATAATTTCAGTTACTAGTACTCTGTCTGTTATGATATTAACTATTAGTATATAATCTATTATAATTTCAGTTACCAGTACTCTGTCTGTTATGATATTAACAATTAGTATATAATCTATTATAATTTCAGTTACTAGTACTCTGTCTGTTATGATATTAACAATTAGTATATAATCTATTATAATTTCAGTTACTAGTACTCTGTCTGTTATGATATTAACAATTAGTATACAATCTATTATAATTTCAGTTACTAGTACTCTGTCTGTTATGATATTAACTATTAGTATATAATCTATTATAATTTCAGTTACCAGTACTCTGTCTGTTATGATATTAACAATTAGTATATAATCTATTATAATTTCAGTTACTAGTACTATGTCTGTTATGATATTAACTATTAGTATACAATCTATTATAATTTCAGTTACTAGTACTCTGTCTGTTATGATATTAACAATTAGTATACAATCTATTATAATTTCAGTTACCAGTACTCTGTCTGTTATGATATTAACTATTAGTATATAATCTATTATAATTTCAGTTACCAGTACTCTGTCTGTTATGATATTAACAATTAGTATACAATCTATTATAATTTCAGTTACCAGTACTCTGTCTGTTATGATATTAACTATTAGTATATAATCTATTATAATTTCAGTTACCAGTACTCTGTCTGTTATGATATTAACAATTAGTATACAATCTATTATAATTTCAGTTACTAGTACTCTGTCTGTTATGATATTAACAATTAGTATACAATCTATTATAATTTCAGTTACTAGTACTCTGTCTGTTATGATATTAACAATTAGTATATAATCTATTATAATTTCAGTTACCAGTACTCTGTCTGTTATGATATTAACAATTAGTATATAATCTATTATAATTTCAGTTACTAGTACTCTGTCTGTTATGATATTAACAATTAGTATACAATCTATTATAATTTCAGTTACCAGTACTCTGTCTGTTATGATATTAACAATTAGTATACAATCTATTATAATTTCAGTTACTAGTACTCTGTCTGTTATGATATTAACTATTAGTATATAATCTATTATAATTTCAGTTACCAGTACTCTGTCTGTTATGATATTAACAATTAGTATACAATCTATTATAATTTCAGTTACTAGTACTCTGTCTGTTATGATATTAACAATTAGTATATAATCTATTATAATTTCAGTTACTAGTACTCTGTCTGTTATGATATTAACTATTAGTATATAATCTATTATAATTTCAGTTACTAGTACTCTGTCTGTTATGATATTAACAATTAGTATATAATCTATTATAATTTCAGATACTAGTACTCTGTCTGTTATGATATTAACAATTAGTATATAATCTATTATAATTTCAGTTACCAGTACTCTGTCTGTTATGATATTAACAATTAGTATATAATCTATTATAATTTCAGTTACTAGTACTCTGTCTGTTATGATATTAACTATTAGTATATAATCTATTATAATTTCAGTTACTAGTACACTGTCTGTTATGATATTAACTATTAGTATATAATCTATTATAATTTCAGTTACTAGTACACTGTCTGTTATGATATTAACTATTAGTATATAATCTATTATAATTTCAGTTACCAGTACTCTGTCTGTTATGATATTAACAATTAGTATACAATCTATTATAATTTCAGTTACTAGTACACTGTCTGTTATGATATTAACAATTAGTATATAATCTATTATAATTTCAGTTACTAGTACACTGTCTGTTATGATATTAACTATTAGTATATAATCTATTATAATTTCAGTTACCAGTACTCTGTCTGTTATGATATTAACAATTAGTATACAATCTATTATAATTTCAGTTACTAGTACACTGTCTGTTATGATAATAACAATTAGTATATAATCTATTATAATTTCAGTTACCAGTACTCTGTCTGTTATGATATTAACAATTAGTATATAATCTATTATAATTTCAGTTACTAGTACTCTGTCTGTTATGATATTAACAATTAGTATATAATCTATTATAATTTCAGTTACCAGTACTCTGTCTGTTATGATATTAACAATTAGTATACAATCTATTATAATTTCAGTTACTAGTACACTGTCTGTTATGATAATAACAATTAGTATATAATCTATTATAATTTCAGTTACTAGTACTCTGTCTGTTATGATATTAACAATTAGTATATAATCTATTATAATTTCAGTTACCAGTACTCTGTCTGTTATGATATTAACAATTAGTATATAATCTATTATAATTTCAGTTACTAGTACTCTGTCTGTTATGATATTAACAATTAGTATATAATCGATCATAATTTCAGTTACTAGTACACTGTCTGTTATGATATTAACAATTAGTATACAACCTATTATAATTTCAGTTACTAGTACTCTGTCTGTTATGATATTAACAATTAGTATACAATCTATTATAATTTCAGTTACTAGTACTCTGTCTGTTATGATATTAGCTATTAGAATATAATCGATCATAATTTTAGTTACTAGTACACTGTCTGTTATGATATTAACAATTAGTATATAATCTATTATAATTTCAGTTACTAGTACACTGTCTGTTATGTTATTAACTATTAGTATATAATCTATTATAATTTCAGTTACTAGTACACTGTCTGTTATGATATTAACTATTAGTATATAATCTATTATAATTTCAGTTACTAGTACACTGTCTGTTATGATATTAACAATTAGTATATAATCTATTATAATTTCAGTTACCAGTACTCTGTCTGTTATGATATTAACAATTAGTATATAATCTATTATAATTTCAGTTACTAGTACTCTGTCTGTTATGATATTAACTATTAGTATATAATCTATTATAATTTCAGTTACCAGTACTCTGTCTGTTATGATATTAACAATTAGTATATAATCTATTATAATTTCAGTTACTAGTACTCTGTCTGTTATGATATTAACTATTAGTATATAATCTATTATAATTTCAGTCACTAGTACACTGTCTGTTATGATATTAACAATTAGTATATAATCAATTATAATTTCAGTCACTAGTACTATGTCTGTTATGATATTAACTATTAGTATATAATCCATTATAATTTCAGTTACTAGTACTCTGTCTGTTATGATATTAACAATTAGTATACAATCTATTATAATTTCAGTTACTAGTACTCTGTCTGTTATGATATTAACAATTAGTATACAATCTATTATAATTTCAGTTACTAGTACTCTGTCTGTTATGATATTAGCTATTAGTATATAATCTATTATAATTTCAGATACTAGTACTCTGTCTGTTATGATATTAACTATTAGTATATAATCTATTATAATTTCAGTTACTAGTACTCTGTCTGTTATGATATTAGCTATTAGTATACAATCTATTATAATTTCAGTTACTAGTACTCTGTCTGTTATGATATTAGCTATTAGTATATAATCTATTATAATTTCAGTTACTAGTACTCTGTCTGTTATGATATTAACAATTAGAATATAATCGATCATAATTTCAGTTACTAGTACACTGTCTGTTATGATATTAACAATTAGTATACAACCTATTATAATTTCAGTTACTAGTACACTGTCTGTTATGTTATTAACTATTAGTATATAATCTATTATAATTTCAGATACTAGTACTCTGTCTGTTATGATATTAACAATTAGTATACAATCTATTATAATTTCAGTTACTAGTACTCTGTCTGTTATGATATTAACTATTAGTATATAATCTATTATAATTTCAGATACTAGTACTCTGTCTGTTATGATATTAACAATTAGTATACAATCTATTATAATTTCAGTTACTAGTACTCTGTCTGTTATGATATTAACTATTAGTATATAATCTATTATAATTTCAGATACTAGTACTCTGTCTGTTATGATATTAACAATTAGTATACAATCTATTATAATTTCAGTTACTAGTACTCTGTCTGTTATGATATTAACTATTAGTATATAATCTATTATAATTTCAGATACTAGTACTCTGTCTGTTATGATATTAACAATTAGTATACAATCTATTATAATTTCAGTTACTAGTACTCTGTCTGTTATGATATTAACTATTAGTATATAATCTATTATAATTTCAGATACTAGTACTCTGTCTGTTATGATATTAACAATTAGTATACAATCTATTATAATTTCAGTTACTAGTACTCTGTCTGTTATGATATTAACTATTAGTATATAATCTATTATAATTTCAGATACTAGTACTCTGTCTGTTATGATATTAACAATTAGTATACAATCTATTATAATTTCAGTTACTAGTACTCTGTCTGTTATGATATTAACAATTAGTATATAATCTATTATAATTTCAGATACTAGTACTCTGTCTGTTATGATATTAACAATTAGTATACAATCTATTATAATTTCAGTTACTAGTACTCTGTCTGTTATGATATTAACTATTAGTATATAATCTATTATAATTTCAGATACTAGTACTCTGTCTGTTATGATATTAACTATTAGTATACAATCTATTATAATTTCAGTTACTAGTACACTGTCTGTTATGATATTAACAATTAGTATACAATCAATTATAATTTCAGTCACTAGTACACTGTCTGTTATGATATTAACAATTAGTATATAATCTATGATAATTTCAGTTACTAGTACTCTGTCTGTTATGATATTAACAATTAGTATACAATCAATTATAATTTCAGTTACTAGTACTCTGTCTGTTATGATATTAACAATTAGTATACAATCAATTATAATTTCAGTTACTAGTACACTGTCTGTTATGATATTAACAATTAGTATATAATCTATTATAATTTCAGTTACTAGTACTCTGTCTGTTATGATATTAACAATTAGTATACAATCAATTATAATTTCAGTTACTAGTACTCTGTTTGTTATGATATTAACTATTAGTATATAATCTATTATAATTTCAGTTACTAGTACTCTGTCTGTTATGATATTAGCTATTAGAATATAATCGATCATAATTTTAGTTACTAGTACACTGTCTGTTATGATATTAACAATTAGTATACAACCTATTATAATTTCAGTTACTAGTACTCTGTCTGTTATGATATTAACAATTAGAATATAATCGATCATAATTTCAGTTACTAGTACACTGTCTGTTATGATATTAACAATTAGTATACAACCTATTATAATTGCAGTTGCTAGTACTCTGTCTGTTATGATATTAACAATTAGTATACAATCTATTATAATTTCAGTTACTAGTACACTGTCTGTTATGATATAAAAAATAGTATACAACCTATTATAATTTCAGTTACTAGTACTCTGTCTGTTATGATATTAACAATTAGTATATAACCTATTATAATTTCAGTTACTAGTACTCTGTCTGTTATGATATTAACAATTAGTATACAACCTTTTATAATTTCAGATACTAGTACTCTGTCTGTTATGATATTAACAATTAGTATACAATCTATTATAATTTCAGTTACTAGTACTCTGTCTGTTATGATATTAACTATTAGTATATAATCTATTATAATTTCAGATACTAGTACTCTGTCTGTTATGATATTAACTATTAGTATACAATCTATTATAATTTCAGTTACTAGTACACTGTCTGTTATGATATTAACAATTAGTATACAATCAATTATAATTTCAGTCACTAGTACACTGTCTGTTATGATATTAACAATTAGTATATAATCTATGATAATTTCAGTTACTAGTACTCTGTCTGTTATGATATTAACAATTAGTATACAATCAATTATAATTTCAGTTACTAGTACTCTGTCTGTTATGATATTAACAATTAGTATACAATCAATTATAATTTCAGTTACTAGTACACTGTCTGTTATGATATTAACAATTAGTATATAATCTATTATAATTTCAGTTACTAGTACTCTGTCTGTTATGATATTAACAATTAGTATACAATCAATTATAATTTCAGTTACTAGTACTCTGTTTGTTATGATATTAACTATTAGTATATAATCTATTATAATTTCAGTTACTAGTACTCTGTCTGTTATGATATTAGCTATTAGAATATAATCGATCATAATTTTAGTTACTAGTACACTGTCTGTTATGATATTAACAATTAGTATACAACCTATTATAATTTCAGTTACTAGTACACTGTCTGTTATGTTATTAACTATTAGTATATAATCTATTATAATTTCAGATACTAGTACTCTGTCTGTTATGATATTAACAATTAGTATACAATCTATTATAATTTCAGTTACTAGTACTCTGTCTGTTATGATATTAACTATTAGTATATAATCTATTATAATTTCAGATACTAGTACTCTGTCTGTTATGATATTAACAATTAGTATACAATCTATTATAATTTCAGTTACTAGTACTCTGTCTGTTATGATATTAACTATTAGTATATAATCTATTATAATTTCAGATACTAGTACTCTGTCTGTTATGATATTAACAATTAGTATACAATCTATTATAATTTCAGTTACTAGTACTCTGTCTGTTATGATATTAACTATTAGTATATAATCTATTATAATTTCAGATACTAGTACTCTGTCTGTTATGATATTAACAATTAGTATACAATCTATTATAATTTCAGTTACTAGTACTCTGTCTGTTATGATATTAACTATTAGTATATAATCTATTATAATTTCAGATACTAGTACTCTGTCTGTTATGATATTAACAATTAGTATACAATCTATTATAATTTCAGTTACTAGTACTCTGTCTGTTATGATATTAACTATTAGTATATAATCTATTATAATTTCAGATACTAGTACTCTGTCTGTTATGATATTAACAATTAGTATACAATCTATTATAATTTCAGTTACTAGTACTCTGTCTGTTATGATATTAACTATTAGTATATAATCTATTATAATTTCAGATACTAGTACTCTGTCTGTTATGATATTAACAATTAGTATACAATCTATTATAATTTCAGTTACTAGTACTCTGTCTGTTATGATATTAACTATTAGTATATAATCTATTATAATTTCAGATACTAGTACTCTGTCTGTTATGATATTAACTATTAGTATACAATCTATTATAATTTCAGTTACTAGTACACTGTCTGTTATGATATTAACAATTAGTATACAATCAATTATAATTTCAGTCACTAGTACACTGTCTGTTATGATATTAACAATTAGTATATAATCTATGATAATTTCAGTTACTAGTACTCTGTCTGTTATGATATTAACAATTAGTATACAATCAATTATAATTTCAGTTACTAGTACTCTGTCTGTTATGATATTAACAATTAGTATACAATCAATTATAATTTCAGTTACTAGTACACTGTCTGTTATGATATTAACAATTAGTATATAATCTATTATAATTTCAGTTACTAGTACCTGTCTGTTATGATATTAACAATTAGTATACAATCAATTATAATTTCAGTTACTAGTACTCTGTTTGTTATGATATTAACTATTAGTATATAATCTATTATAATTTCAGTTACTAGTACTCTGTCTGTTATGATATTAGCTATTAGAATATAATCGATCATAATTTTAGTTACTAGTACACTGTCTGTTATGATATTAACAATTAGTATACAACCTATTATAATTTCAGTTACTAGTACTCTGTCTGTTATGATATTAACAATTAGAATATAATCGATCATAATTTCAGTTACTAGTACACTGTCTGTTATGATATTAACAATTAGTATACAACCTATTATAATTGCAGTTGCTAGTACTCTGTCTGTTATGATATTAACAATTAGTATACAATCTATTATAATTTCAGTTACTAGTACACTGTCTGTTATGATATAAAAAATAGTATACAACCTATTATAATTTCAGTTACTAGTACTCTGTCTGTTATGATATTAACAATTAGTATATAACCTATTATAATTTCAGTTACTAGTACTCTGTCTGTTATGATATTAACAATTAGTATACAACCTTTTATAATTTCAGTTACTAGTACTCTGTCTGTTATGATATTGACAATTAGTATACAACCTATTATAATTTCAGTTACTAGTACTCTGTGTGTTATGATATTAAATATTAGTATACAATCTATTATAATTTCAGTTACTAGTACACTGTCTGTTATGTTATAAACAATTAGTATACAATCTATTATAATTTCAGTTACTAGTACTCTGTCTGTTATGATATTAACTATTAGTATACAACCTATTATAATTTCAGTTAGTAGTACTCTGTCTGTTATGATATTAACAATTAGAATATAATCGATCATAATTTCAGTTACTAGTACACTGTCTGTTATGATATTAACAATTAGTATACAATCTATTATAATTTCAGTTACTAGTACACTGTCTGTTATGATAATAACAATTAGTATATAATCTATTATAATTTCAGTTACCAGTACTCTGTCTGTTATGATATTAACAATTAGTATATAATCTATTATAATTTCAGTTACTAGTACTCTGTCTGTTATGATATTAACAATTAGTATATAATCTATTATAATTTCAGTTACCAGTACTCTGTCTGTTATGATATTAACAATTAGTATACAATCTATTATAATTTCAGTTACTAGTACACTGTCTGTTATGATAATAACAATTAGTATATAATCTATTATAATTTCAGTTACTAGTACTCTGTCTGTTATGATATTAACAATTAGTATATAATCTATTATAATTTCAGTTACCAGTACTCTGTCAGTTATGATATTAACAATTAGTATATAATCTATTATAATTTCAGTTACTAGTACTCTGTCTGTTATGATATTAACAATTAGAATATAATCGATCATAATTTCAGTTACTAGTACACTGTCTGTTATGATATTAACAATTAGTATACAACCTATTATAATTTCAGTTACTAGTACTCTGTCTGTTATGATATTAACAATTAGTATACAATCTATTATAATTTCAGTTACTAGTACTCTGTCTGTTATGATATTAGCTATTAGAATATAATCGATCATAATTTTAGTTACTAGTACACTGTCTGTTATGATATTAACAATTAGTATATAATCTATTATAATTTCAGTTACTAGTACACTATCTGTTATGTTATTAACTATTAGTATATAATCTATTATAATTTCAGTTACTAGTACACTATCTGTTATGTTATTAACTATTAGTATATAATCTATTATAATTTCAGTTACTAGTACACTGTCTGTTATGATATTAACAATTAGTATATAATCTATTATAATTTCAGTTACCAGTACTCTGTCTGTTATGATATTAACAATTAGTATATAATCTATTATAATTTCAGTTACTAGTACTCTGTCTGTTATGATATTAACTATTAGTATATAATCTATTATAATTTCAGTTACCAGTACTCTGTCTGTTATGATATTAACAATTAGTATATAATCTATTATAATTTCAGTTACTAGTACTCTGTCTGTTATGATATTAACTATTAGTATATAATCTATTATAATTTCAGTCACTAGTACACTGTCTGTTATGATATTAACAATTAGTATATAATCAATTATAATTTCAGTCACTAGTACTATGTCTGTTATGATATTAACTATTAGTATATAATCCATTATAATTTCAGTTACTAGTACTCTGTCTGTTATGATATTAACAATTAGTATACAATCTATTATAATTTCAGTTACTAGTACTCTGTCTGTAATGATATTAACAATTAGTATACAATCTATTATAATTTCAGTTACTAGTACTCTGTCTGTTATGATATTAGCTATTAGTATATAATCTATTATAATTTCAGATACTAGTACTCTGTCTGTTATGATATTAACTATTAGTATATAATCTATTATAATTTCAGTTACTAGTACTCTGTCTGTTATGATATTAGCTATTAGTATACAATCTATTATAATTTCAGTTACTAGTACTCTGTCTGTTATGATATTAGCTATTAGTATATAATCTATTATAATTTCAGTTACTAGTACTCTGTCTGTTATGATATTTACAATTAGAATATAATCGATCATAATTTCAGTTACTAGTACACTGTCTGTTATGATATTAACAATTAGTATACAACCTATTATAATTTCAGTTACTAGTACACTGTCTGTTATGTTATTAACTATTAGTATATAATCTATTATAATTTCAGATACTAGTACTCTGTCTGTTATGATATTAACAATTAGTATACAATCTATTATAATTTCAGTTACTAGTACTCTGTCTGTTATGATATTAACTATTAGTATATAATCTATTATAATTTCAGATACTAGTACTCTGTCTGTTATGATATTAACAATTAGTATACAATCTATTATAATTTCAGTTACTAGTACTCTGTCTGTTATGATATTAACTATTAGTATATAATCTATTATAATTTCAGATACTAGTACTCTGTCTGTTATGATATTAACAATTAGTATACAATCTATTATAATTTCAGTTACTAGTACTCTGTCTGTTATGATATTAACTATTAGTATATAATCTATTATAATTTCAGATACTAGTACTCTGTCTGTTATGATATTAACAATTAGTATACAATCTATTATAATTTCAGTTACTAGTACTCTGTCTGTTATGATATTAACTATTAGTATATAATCTATTATAATTTCAGATACTAGTACTCTGTCTGTTATGATATTAACAATTAGTATACAATCTATTATAATTTCAGTTACTAGTACTCTGTCTGTTATGATATTAACTATTAGTATATAATCTATTATAATTTCAGATACTAGTACTCTGTCTGTTATGATATTAACAATTAGTATACAATCTATTATAATTTCAGTTACTAGTACTCTGTCTGTTATGATATTAACTATTAGTATATAATCTATTATAATTTCAGATACTAGTACTCTGTCTGTTATGATATTAACAATTAGTATACAATCTATTATAATTTCAGTTACTAGTACTCTGTCTGTTATGATATTAACTATTAGTATATAATCTATTATAATTTCAGATACTAGTACTCTGTCTGTTATGATATTAACTATTAGTATACAATCTATTATAATTTCAGTTACTAGTACACTGTCTGTTATGATATTAACAATTAGTATACAATCAATTATAATTTCAGTCACTAGTACACTGTCTGTTATGATATTAACAATTAGTATATAATCTATGATAATTTCAGTTACTAGTACTCTGTCTGTTATGATATTAACAATTAGTATACAATCAATTATAATTTCAGTTACTAGTACTCTGTCTGTTATGATATTAACAATTAGTATACAATCAATTATAATTTCAGTTACTAGTACACTGTCTGTTATGATATTAACAATTAGTATATAATCTATTATAATTTCAGTTACTAGTACTCTGTCTGTTATGATATTAACAATTAGTATACAATCAATTATAATTTCAGTTACTAGTACTCTGTTTGTTATGATATTAACTATTAGTATATAATCTATTATAATTTCAGTTACTAGTACTCTGTCTGTTATGATATTAGCTATTAGAATATAATCGATCATAATTTTAGTTACTAGTACACTGTCTGTTATGATATTAACAATTAGTATACAACCTATTATAATTTCAGTTACTAGTACTCTGTCTGTTATGATATTAACAATTAGAATATAATCGATCATAATTTCAGTTACTAGTACACTGTCTGTTATGATATTAACAATTAGTATACAACCTATTATAATTGCAGTTGCTAGTACTCTGTCTGTTATGATATTAACAATTAGTATACAATCTATTATAATTTCAGTTACTAGTACACTGTCTGTTATGATATAAAAAATAGTATACAACCTATTATAATTTCAGTTACTAGTACTCTGTCTGTTATGATATTAACAATTAGTATATAACCTATTATAATTTCAGTTACTAGTACTCTGTCTGTTATGATATTAACAATTAGTATACAACCTTTATAATTTCAGTTACTAGTACTCTGTCTGTTATGATATTGACAATTAGTATACAACCTATTATAATTTCAGTTACTAGTACTCTGTGTGTTATGATATTAAATATTAGTATACATCTATTATAATTTCAGTTACTAGTACACTGTCTGTTATGTTATAAACAATTAGTATACAATCTATTATAATTTCAGTTACTAGTACTCTGTCTGTTATGATATTAACTATTAGTATACAACCTATTATAATTTCAGTTAGTAGTACTCTGTCTGTTATGATATTAACAATTAGAATATAATCGATCATAATTTCAGTTACTAGTACACTGTCTGTTATGATATTAACAATTAGTATACAACCTATTATAATTTCAGTTACTAGTACTCTGTCTGTTATGATATTAACAATTAGTATACAACCTATTATAATTTCAGTTACTAGTACACTGTCTGTTATGATATTAAGTATTAGTATATGATCTATTATAATTTCAGTTACTAGTACTTATGATATTAACTATTTGTATATAATCTATACTCTTCAAAACAAGAAACGCAAAAGGGATATTTTTGTTATTTTAAAGAGAAATATATGTAATAACGTTACAAGCTCAGAGTATGTTATGTTACACGTGTTAAGGCACTGATTGTGAGACCAAAATGACAATAAAAGTTGTGCACTTTGAAAACGGAGGAAAACATCGGATTTTTCGCCAAAACGCATGCGTGTCCAATAAATTTGTTTGAGAGATCTGCATGTTCTGCAAGTGCAACATGTGCAAAATCCCTATAAAAGTGACGGGTTCTCGGTTTCCAAAGCTCAGTGTTAAGGCACCGACACGCAATACAGTTACGCCAAGACTGACTGAAGCACAACGCAACAACGCCGTTGGTCGATTGGAAGTAGGCGAATCTCGATCAGATGTTGCCAGAGCTGTGAATGTCCACCCAAGCACCATCACAAGGCTATGGAATCATCACCAACAACATGGATCAAATTGTGACTGTCCACGATCTGGCAGACCTCGTGTGACCACGCCCGCACAAGATCGCAACATACGGTTACGTCACCTTCGGGATAGGACCACCACTGCGACGTCTACTGCCTCAACCATACCAGGACTGCGTAGGATTTCCGATCAGACCGTCGATACGTCGACAAGATTCTTAGGCCTCATGTGCAACCCATGCAAATCATGGTGAACGTCAACAACGGTTTTCAACATGACAACGCCCGTCCTCACACAGCCCGACTCACCATTGTCTTCTTGACACACTACAACATTAACGTTCTTTTCTGGCCCTCCAGATCACCAGATTTAAACCCCATCGAACATCTTTGGGACGAGTTGAACTGACGTCTGCGACGGCGACAACCTCAACCGCAGACTCTACCTCAGCTTGCAGCAGCTTTGCAGGCTTAGTGGACAGCCATTCCACAGGATGTGATTCGTCATCTCATCGCTTCCATGGGCAGGAGATGCCAAGCAGTTATTGATGCTCACGGGGGCCATTATCGTTATTGACGTTAAGTGACGTTAAACTTCACCTAGTGAGCGTGGACTTGCCTTTGCAGACTTTGATGTTCAGCAGTGAATGTGCAAAGTTTCACACATGTCATACAGAACTACCCGGAATAAACTTGTTAACAATTTGTCTCATATTTTGCCTTTTGCGTTTCTTTTTTTGAAGAGTATATTATAATTTCAGTTACTAGTACACTGTCTGGTATTATATTAACAATTAGTACAAGTTCTATTATAATCTTAGTTGTTTGTACAAAAATCTTATACTTTAAGCTGACAGAAATCTGAAAAAAGGATGTTAGCCCTGAACGTTTACTTATTGAAAATATATTTTGCTGTAAATATCTTGCTTTTTTATTTGTTATTATTATTTCCGAAGTGATTTCGACATTTTTCCGTAATAACTCATTACATTAGGTTAACTTAGAGCGTGTGATTAAGTGTAAAAGGAAACTCAAGAGAGAGTCACAACTTGTTAGTAAACATTAATGAATAAATGAAGGTTTCTACAGTATCACAGTGGAACCACTCAGTTGCATTGATTAACAATGGTTACTTTTCAATTACTAGAAATGTCACTGACAATTATCACAAAGCTAATACTGTAAAGAGAAAGTGAAAGTTACATCGACTTATCAGTGTCACGAAAATCACTAAAAGAAAGCAACTTGGTAAAATATCCACCAGGTGTTATATTCAAGTCAGCCAAGAAATAATACCGTATCACCTCAGAAGCAACATAAAATATAAATTACAAATTTTGTAGTGCCTTTATCTTACTGAAATAATTTTATAAAATGTTCATAATTTTGAAAGTGATTGTGACTTTTGAGACTAATAAAATTTGTGCAGTTGCTCAGCATTCTGGGCTGATGATTAGAAGACTGAAGGTTTGAACCATCAGATGTCTCTGAGAATGCTTTGGCTGTTTGTTTGTTTTGACTTTTGCGCAACGCTACACGAGTTAGCAGCTCTAAATTAGTTACTGGTATAATTATATGACCTAGCCGTTTAAATCATTTGTTGAATAAGGTGTAATTCAGTTTGAAATGTCACATTTTTAGTATTGAGTTTAGCTTTTAAAAAAAATAACGAAACCTACTTGTATCATTTCTTGTCTTATTAGTTTGTTTCTGAATTTCGCGCAAAGCCACACGAGGGCTGTCTGCGCTAGCCGTCCCTAATTTAGCAGTTTAAGACTAGAGGGAAGGCAGCTAGTCATCACCACCCAACGCCAACTCTTGGACTACTCTTTAACCAACGAATAGTGGGATTGGCCGTCGCATATAACGCCCCCACGGCTGAGAGGGTGAACATGTTTGGTACAACGGGGATTCGAAACCGTGACCCTAGGAGTACGAGTCGAACGCTTTAACACGCTTAGCCATACCGGGCCCATTTCTTATCTAAATTAAATTTTGTTGAGCGTTTTGAGAGCTATAACAGTAATTATTGATTGTAAATCTGGAATCATATGAATGTCTATTGTTACGTTTGATATGCACTCCTCTAAACTAAAACTGCAGAGTTCATGATAAAACAACATCTACAGACTTACTGGATTACGACAGAAATACAGTTGAAAGTGACAGTAAGAATGAGCATATTAAGAGATCTAACTGTGAATATAAATATTAATTAAGATTCAAAAATTCTAATATTATTGGCAGCTAGTTAGCAACAGTAATTAACTGTGTGGTAAAAAAGGATTGAACTCGAGATAATTGTTGTTGTTGTTGTTTTTTAATTTCGCGCAAGGTTACACGAGAGCTATCTGCGCTAGCCGTCCCTAATTTAGCAGTGTAAAGCTAGAGGGAAGGCAGCTGGCTAGCACCACTCACTCCCAACTTAAGCTACACTTTCACCAACGAATGGTGAAATTGACTGTCATTTTATAACGCCTCCACGACTGAAAGGACGAGCATGTTTGGCGTGACGGTGATTCGAACCCAGAACCCTTAAGTTACGAGTCAAGACGCCTTAACCACCTGCCTCTGCTCGGCCTCAACTTGGGAAGAAGTTCTATGTTATCTCAAAGAACTCGTGAGTAACCTAAGATCGACTGAAAGTTGGTTAAGTACACGCCAGTAGAAACTTATTCTTGCTTTCGGGAATTCATGTGTTGGACTTTTTGTAATGTTGTGAATCTCAAACTATACTTAATAAATTATCCTGTAGAAGTTAATTCTATCCATATTAACTGTCCATATTATTTTTTTAAGCATGTACAGAAAACAACATAAATTTTACTGATACGTATATTATTGTTGGACTGTTTTTTGTTTTGTTTTTTACAGTTTTTAAACAACAGCGCCCTCTATCTCAGCAAAGTTGCATCATCTCCCTCACATTGAAACAGTTTTCGCATATGATGACAGCAAAGTAAACATTTTGGTTAATCGTGATGTCTAGGAACCAACTTGAAGTAAAAATGTATTCTCAAGACGGCAGGTATGGGTATTAAAACTTTAATTAAGGTGAAGTACAGAACAACGTTTCGACCTACGTGGATTAACCTGAAGATGACACTAACGAAACGTTGTTCTGTGTTTTATTTTGATTGAAGTTTTAATTGAGAATGCATTTTGCCCATTTTTCATAATTTTTTTAAAATGAAGAAATTACATGTAAGGAGAATGTAAATGTGAGAACTACAACCATAAGAAACAAAACTTTGGCAGCAAAGTGATAGTTTTGTTATGTTAACGCTGTTTTTAAATTGTTCCGTTTTTTCTATCGCTATTTCTGGGTTCACCTGCCAAACGACCGCATCCCGCCATCAGTACGGTAAAGTAGTGCAATTTTTCTCTTTAATTTGAGCGAAATAGGGATATAAACAAGTAAGTTGCACAAATCGTTATTGTATATCCCAGTGAGATAATAACTGTACGTTAATGTTTGCACTGGCACATAAGACGGACACGAACTTGCCTTGATCATCAACCAATACCTGAAAACACAGGACGGTGCATTCGAATCATAGCTTGGAAATACACTGGAAAATACAATTAGGAAACATTTTTAAGAAGTCAAACTTAGGCATATGGGAAGTAAAAGCAGGAAATAGAAAAAAGCTGAAAAAAGTAGTTACACTAGAGCAACTGGGACTTTGGCGTATGGTCTTGTTGGTTGACCACTAACTGTTTAGAAGCTAATAAATGTCTTTTGTGTTTAAATGTCCTTTTGTCTTAAATGCCTTTTTGTCTTTAAATGTCTTTTTGTCTTTAAATGCCTTTTTGTCTTTAAATGCCTTTTTGTCTTTAAATGTCTCTTCAATAGGTTACTTCTCATTAATCAATAATTTGGTGTGAAATACGTGAACCGATATTAGGGACTTCATGATGTTTCCATTTAGCATGCAGTTCTTTCAAATAGTTGAAACACGTAGATTATTCTAGAAATAATTATATGGATAAAAGCTACGTATAGTACTATACACTGGATGGTTTATTTGTTTTTGAATTTCGTGCGAAGCTACACAAGGGATATCTGCGCTAGCTGTCCCTAATTTAGCAGTGTAATTAAAGTAAGAAATGTTTCTGTTACACGCTTATGAAATATAACTTTCTTCAGCCAAGCATCCTCTTGAAGCACGTGAAATATTTTCCCTATTAAAGTCTGGCATAGTTACAAGTAAGTTTTTTTTTTTTGCTATTTTTTTAATTTGACCAAAAGCAAGTTTACAAGAAATGATTGAATTTGTTTACGAGCCCAATCAATCTGAGTTGGAACTTAGTTGTCGTAAGAATTTTAACGAATATACTGACAGTATGTTTATCAACTAAAACTCTAAACTGGTATACTTCTTACTAACTGTTATTGCCTGCTAATCTTTTAGGTCTACTAATTAGTATGTTGTTATTCTACGCTCTAACTCTGTAGTTTTTATACAATGCAGTTTTGAAGATGTTCCTTAGTGGGTCAACGGTAAAGTTACTATTGACTTATAATGTAAAAATCCAAGGCTTGATACCTCACGGTGGCCAGAGTACAGATTTTTTTTTCTTTTGTATTTTTGCGCTAAAACAAAACAGAATAAATAAGAAAAATCTTCACAGAGTGGGTCTTATGTCCGCCTTATTTGTACATAAATACACCCACACGCGTTTACATTTAGAAATTTAAATGTGTGAGTTTTCATTTGGTGTTCTGTGTTCTGATTTGCATTATTAAATAATCCCAAAATGCACTTTGCTTATTGAAGCGTCTGCCCTGAAGGAGTAACTGCTATGTTTGTTAGAACATTAGTAATGACAGAGAGATAAGAAACATAGATCAACACGATAATGTATAGCAATTATTACATTCAACCTGTTATCGTCGCAAAACATTACCAGTGTTCAAATTTACCAAAACCCGCTGTCTAATAAGACGGGTAAGGTATTGGTTTTCCAATAAATAGTTCTGAGGCTTGTAGCATAGACTCTATTACAGATAGCTTGCGCTTGTTTCTGACAGTATTACATTAGGGAATTTATATTAACTTATAATAACTTCATACTCTATCTTTCGCAACGAATTCTTTCAATCAACTGATTTTAATAGAAAGTTTTTTCGCTTTAGCGTAAGAACTATTTGTGGTCAATAGAAATTCATTTCTTCCACTCCCCCCCAATAAAAAACAAACGACAAAAAACAAAAATGGGGTACCATTTTATTACCTCATAAGTGTGCTAGTTTTCCCAGTTGTTGTAAATGCTTCAGCTATAATTACAAAATCTCAGAGGCTGACAGTAAGTATTGTGGAAACTAATATAAATTCTAAACTTAAAAGCCTCTTGATTTTATTAGAAAGTGTCAGTTACTCTCCACGTGCAGAGTGGGAAAAGGGCGTGATGTATAAGTTGTTAATTTGTTTCTTTTTTTTTTTAAAGCAAAGCCGTATTGGGCTATCAGCTACGTCCATCGTGGGGAATCGAATCCAGGATTTTAAATCCGTAACCTTACCACCGACCTCAAAATGTGTCCTAAGAATATATACAAAAAGAAAAGCTTTTGCTGTTACATTTCACAAAAGCTACAGATGTCCCCCTAAATCACGTCTTGCTATAAACCCTACCTATAAAAGCATAGTATTTGTGGAAAGAAATATCTCGTTGTAAGGATGAGGTGAAAGAACAGATTATTTTTAAGTCTTTGATACATACTTGCAGTAATAAATTGTAGTCATATTTTACCAAAACGACCTTTGTTACAATAGGATAAAATAAATAATTTTTTTATTGTTTAACATATTTGTGACACATTAGATGAAATCCCAGTAAATAGCAAAGAGTAAGTTGTGTTAGTTCTCACGTTTGATTGCTTTTAATAGTTTCAGTAGAGGCACAGAGTAGCAACTGGGCAACCTTTTGTAATCCACAAATCATGATACGTTTGATAAAACCCCGTATTTTATTATAAGATTATTTAACTTGATCTTCACTGCAGTGTGATTGTCCATGGTTTACAATATAATTTTTGTAATATTTTATTATACAAATCGCTTCAAAATCAAAATTTTCTTTCTTCTAAACCTTTAGATATATTTTAATTTGAAAATAAGGCAACTAAAAATGAAAAAAACCCACCAAAAAACAAGTTCATTTACATGTATCTTCTGAGATTTTTGTAGGAGTTTCACAGAATTCTTTATATATCTTTATTTTATAGCATACTTGTTTCACGATTTGGTGCAGCTTTATTAATGAACTTCTTTGAACTTTATGAACTTCTTTGAGCTTCGATTTTCAAACACAAATAATTATTTTAGATATCTGAGGTCCATCTCATGGAAGACATAGCGCAACAAAACAGCTAATTCTATGCGAATGGTTTTCATATTTACTGTTTATATACCAAAAAAAACAACAAAAAAACGTCAACTTTATTGTTATATAGGTGACACCAGTAGTAGGAACGGAGAATGGTAAATTACCAACGCCTTGCTGTTATTGAACACTCCCGTTTCTCTTTGACAATCGAACGTACCGAGCGCCACCGAACTTTATTTTGTTATTAGATTTGCGATTGTTCCAACAAACCAGCCAGCTGCTATTCAACTTCAAGAACGTCGTCAAACAGCCGACCAGCTCAAACCATGACTTTCCTTGAGAAGACTGAAGACTAACCAGTTAAAGGTTAGTTAGTGTTCTATAGTATTTTCGTAGCCATTGGTCGAAGTAAAAGGTCTAGACTAAGCAGTGTCGAAACGTTGAAGACTTTTAATTTAAATTGTAATCTGTCACAAGGTATAAATAAGCTGAAAATTTCAGTTTTGTAAAGTAGTTAGTTCTCTAACTAATTAAAAATTTACGTTAATCAAATAATTATCATATTTTTTAATGACAAATATCTAATAATATTCAAAAAACTTAAACGAATTGGTCGTTAACCATACAAAATTTTATAAAAGAAACTTATAATTCGTATGAACTCGATAATTGGGTTACTAAATAATTATTGGTTTATTTGTGAGAAAAATATAAGGCATGTTTTCTGTAATTAGTTTCCTAAGTAATTACCGATTTGTTTTTTAAGAAACACACGACTCATGTATTATACAACTGGATTAAGATATTAATATACAGAATAATTGGTTACCTTGGTATAGGCTAATAAATTCGTACTCTCTCGTTGCAAAATCGAGCTCCATACCCTGGTGCCGCGGTTACATTACAGTAATGGTCAAATTTCACTCTTCGATTATAGTAGCTCAAGAGATGACGTTGGATGCTGTTGACAATCTACAACCTTCCTTCTAGTCTTCCGTTGCAAAATTAGTTACAAATATTCATAGACAGCTTTTGTGTAGCTTTGCACGAAAATACTAAACAGTCAATCCCACTATTCATTGGTAAGAGAGTAGCCTAAGAGTCTTACACTGCTAAATTAGGGACGGTTAGTGCAGATAGCCCTCGTGTAGCTTTGCGAGAAATTCAAAACAAACAAGCGTAAGATTAAAAGAGAAACAGTTTCCTTTCAGTTTAATATATCAGTGATATGCAAATCGTTGAAACTGTTAATTTGGAACATTTAAATTTTCTCTTGTGTTGGGTAACACTGCCTTATATGAAAATTACATCAACGGAAAAACACACTAGGAAACTTAGCATTTACGACTTCGCAGTCTCATACAATGTAAGATAACATGAACTCTTTTTTTTCACGTCAGAACAAAAATATTTAAAAGTGTTTCAAGAGAAAACTGTCTGGCTGGTAACAAAGTGTAATTACTGTCAGTCGACCACATCGTATACATCAGTATAAGGTGAGATACTTTCCAAAAATAGCTCATGTAATATTTATGAAGGTGATTGTAATTCAAAATGCCTTTAACTCTGAACCTTTTATCATAAACCTTCGTTGAAGTGATGCGTTACTTAATTAAAGAGAACTGGCATTATTATACTAAGGCGAGGCTTCTCAGTAAGAAGTGAAGAACTGTAAAAATATAAGCCTTTTGACAAATGGTCAACCAAGTGAGTTTGAAATTAACTGAACTACTGAATTTATGTAAAACGTTTATTAAAGATTTTGTCATATATAAGAAGGTCTTGTATTTGGGAGAAACGGATAAAGCAACATAACTCTACGTCGTTAAAGGGCCTTAAGCCTAACTGAGTTAGTTTACGATTATTGTTGAGCTTCTCTTTTGTGTCTTCATTTTCAAAAGACTGTAAACTTAACGGCGGTAAGCCTAACAAAAAATGAAAGTGCATCGAGTACTTCAATTCATGTTTCTAGCCTGGTGTTTTAAAATTAAACAATGATATTAGTTGTTTAGTAATTTTCTAAGCAGTGATGAGTTTTAATATTATATCTATATGCACTGCGCCCGCGTCGCGCTAAACATGCTCGCCCTCCCAGCCGTGGGGGTGTATAATGTGACGGTCAATCCCACTATTCGTTGGTAAAAGAGTAGCCCCAGAGTTGGCGGTGAGTGGTGATGACTAGCTGCCTTCCCTCTAGTCTTACACTGCTAAATTACGGACGGCTAGCACAGACAGCCCTCGAGTAGCTTTGTGCGAAATTCCAAAACAAACAAACAAAAACTATATGCACTGAGTTTATATAACTTTTATACATAAAATAACACGATATATTTTTAATTATATATTTAATAAAGCAAGTAAAAAAGAATAAAACAGTTATTTCAACTAATTATATATCCATATATGTATATTAATTTTGTCTATGGAATGCTCACTCTGTCACAAATTCACTTTCACCTTGATAATTCCTTTCATAAAATTATATATTTTAAACTGAGATTAACGTATGACGCCCTCTGAAGTTTCTTTTAGATTTAGAATAAAAAAAAACAAATAATTTTTTATTTTTTATTTGTTATCGAACAACACTTCTTGAAGCTTACGTAGAAAAGAAAAAAAAAGAAATTTTACCAAAACTTCATCCTGACAGCAGCGATTCGTACTTTTTAGTTTTTCAAAAATCATTTAAATCACTCCTCATGCATAAACTGCAGGAAGCCACGAACTTACTAGATACGTAGCAAACAATCATTTCATAACCAGCTCATTCCGCCAAATGGTTTAGAGATGATGTTTTAAAATGCTAAAGTAGACTTTAACCCAGTTCAAAGCGCACTCTACCATAGAAGAATCTCAGTTTTGTTACTCAAAATTAATAACCACTTAGCGCCTGCAACGAACGTGTTTAAAAGCGTAAGAAAAACTGTCTACGCAAAACAAATAACCACCTAGCAGCTGAAACAAACGTGTTTGAAAGGGAATGGAAGAAATCATCTACACCTTTCTATATGTAGTTTGAAAATGTAAAACTAATAACCACCTTGCGCCTAAAACAAACGTTTTTAAATGGGTATGGAAGAAATTGTCTACGTCTTCTTAAACGTGTTTTGAACACGCACTTTGTATGTAAATAAGGCACTTCGTTTCCTGATCACATTTCTCATACAGATATATTTTATCCTGATAAGTATTCTATTGAACTGTGTACAATTTTCTCCCAATACACAATGTTAATGTGTTGTTATGTTAATGTATAAATTATTTATATGTCGTGTGCATTTATGTCAAAAATGGCTATTAGCAATACCCACGTAGCTACTTCTAAAGTTGCAACAATAAAAAGCGTAACAATCAATACTCACGTAGCTACTTCTAATGTTGCAACAATAAAAAGCGTAACAATCAATACTCGCGTAGCTACTTCTAATGTTACAACAATAAAAAGCGTAACAATCAATACTCGCGTAGCTACTTCTAATGTTACAACAATAAAAAGCGTAACAATCAATACTCGCGTAGCTACTTCTAATGTTACAATAATAAAAAGCGTAACAATCAATACTCGCGTAGCTACTTCTAAAGTTGCAACAATAAAAAGCGTAACAATCAATACTCGCGTAGCTACTTCTAAAGTTGCAACAATAAAAAGCGTAACAATCAATACTCGCGCAGCTACTTCTAAAGTTGCAACAGTAAAAAGTGTAACAATCAATACTCGCGCAGCTACTTCTAAAGTTGCAACAGTAAAAAGCGTAACAATCAATACTCGCGCAGCTACTTCTAAAGTTGCAACAGTAAAAAGCGTAACAATCAATACTCGCGCAGCTACTTCTAAAGTTGCAACAGTAAAAAGCGTAACAATCAATACTCGCGCAGCTACTTTCTAAAGTTGCAACAGTAAAAGCGTAACAATCAATACTCGCGCAGCTACTCTAAAGCTGCAACAGTAAAAGCGTAACAATCAATACTCGCGCAGCTACTCTAAAGCTGCAACAGTAAAAGCGTAACAATCAATACTGCGCAGCTACTTCTAAAGTTGCAACAGTAAAAGCGTAACAATCACTACTCGCGCAGCTACTTCTAAAGTTGCAACAGTAAAAGCGTAACAATCAATACTGCGCAGCTACTTCTAAAGTTGCAACAGTAAAAGCGTAACAATCAATACTCGCGCAGCTACTCTAAAGTTGCAACAGTAAAAGCGTAACAATCAATACTCGCGCAGCTACTTCTAAAGTTGCAACATTAAAAAGCGTAACAATCAATACTCGCGCAGCTACTTCTAAAGTTGCAACAGTAAAAAGCGTAACAATCAATACTCGCGCAGCTACTCTAAAGTTGCAACAGTAAAAAGCGTAACAATCAATACTCGCGCAGCTACTTCTAAAGTTGCAACAGTAAAAAGCGTAACAATCAATACTCGCGCAGCTACTTCTAAAGTTGCAACAGTAAAAAGCGTAACAATCAATACTCGCGCAGCTACTTCTAAAGTTGCAACAGTAAAAAGCGTAACAATCAATACTCGCGCAGCTACTTCTAAAGCTGCAACAGTAAAAAGCGTAACAATCAATACTCGCGCAGCTACTTCTAAAGCTGCAACAGTAAAAAGCGTAACAATCAATACTCGCGCAGCTACTTCTAAAGCTGCAACAGTAAAAAGCGTAACAATCACTACTCGCGCAGCTACTTCTAAAGTTGCAACAGTAAAAAGCGTAACAATCAATACTCGCGCAGCTACTTCTAAAGTTGCAACAGTAAAAAGCGTAACAATCAATACTCGCGCAGCTACTTCTAAAGTTGCAACAGTAAAAAGCGTAACAATCAATACTCAGCGCGCAGCTACTCTAAAGTTGCAACATTAAAAGCGTAACAATCAATACTCGCGCAGCTACTTCTAAAGTTGCAACAGTAAAAGCGTAACAATCAATACTCGCGCAGCTACTCTAAAGTTGCAACAGTAAAAGCGTAACAATCAATACTCGCGCAGCTACTTCTAAAGTTGCAACAGTAAAAGCGTAACAATCAATACTCGCGCAGCTACTCTAAAGTTGCAACAGTAAAAGCGTAACAATCAATCACTCGCGCAGCTACTTCTAAAGCTGCAACAGTAAAAGCGTAACAATCAATCACTCGCGCAGCTACTCTAAAGCTGCAACAGTAAAAGCGTAACAATCAATACTCGCGCAGCTACTCTAAAGCTGCAACAGTAAAAGCGTAACAATCAACACTCGCGCAGCTACTCTAAAGCTGCAACAGTAAAAGCGTAACAATCAATACTCGCGCAGCTACTCTAAAGCCGCAACAGTAAAAGCGTAACAATCAATACTGCGCAGCTACTCTAAAGCTGCAACAGTAAAAGCGTAACAATCAATACTCGCGCAGCTACTTCTAAAGCTGCAACAGTAAAAAGCGTAACAATCAATACTCGCGCAGCTACTTCTAAAGCTGCAACAGTAAAAAGCGTAACAATCAATACTCGCGCAGCTACTTCTAAAGCTGCAACAGTAAAAAGCGTAACAATCAATACTCGCGCAGCTACTCTAAAGCTGCAACAGTAAAAGCGTAACAATCAATACTCGCGCAGCTACTCTAAAGCTGCAACAGTAAAAAGCGTAACAATCAATACTCGCGCAGCTACTTCTAAAGTTGCAACAGTAAAAAGCGTAACAATCAATACTCGCGCAGCTACTTCTAAAGTTGCAACAGTAAAAAGCGTAACAATCAATACTCGCGCAGCTACTTCTAAAGTTGCAACAATAAAAAGTGTAACAATCAATATTCATGCATGATTCCGTATTGACATAGCTGTTTGCAAACTTATAATTGTTATATGATGTTGAATCATATAGTTTTACACGTTAAATTTTGGACGGCCGATATGTAAATGTTCGGCCCCAAGAAAGTGAGAAACGGAATTTTTCATTTATTTATTTATCTCATGTATATGAACGTATTTTACTATTTTACATTACCTTGTCTCATGAAATAATTTCTGTACATGTTCATACACTGGTCACCTGCATGCGTTACTACTTGGAACATTTTTTTCTCTCTCTTTTTTTTTTTTTTTTACTTGTCAGTCCATAACAGTGTAGGTTGGAGGCTATAATGAAAAGTGCTATGGGCTGGAAAACATATTTTAGGACTAATGAAGTGTAAAATTATTGTTTCTTCCATGATGGCCTGGTTGTTGTAGCAGTCATCTCGCAGTTTACGGGTTGCAGGCCCGAATTCTCCAGTGAATCTTTAGTTATTACGGTGGCGTTATAATGTTACGACGAATCACATTATTTGTTGACAAAGAGTTACCCAAGAGTTGGCGGTGGGTAGGGATGACTAGCTGCCTTCACTCTAGTCTTACACTGCTAAATTGGGGACGGCTAGCGCAGATAGCTCTCGTGTAACTTTGCGCAAAATTCAAAAGCAAACAAAATCTTTCCACACAGCGTCTAACCCACTAGTGTGAAAACATAGCAAAAAGAAACAGGGTATTTATTATATAATAATATTAAGTGCTTTTTTTACAAGTTCACACTGTAACGCGTTTTTCTTTTCTATTTTTATAAAGGTGTAAAGATATTTATTTTTACTGTATGCTTTTTTAAAAAAAAGGTTCACAGCTCTTAGACTAGTTAACTGAAAAATTAATCTCATTGTATTTGGATGCAGTTTTAATAGATACAGATCTTTAAATCAAGTTTTAGAGAATAAATCGAAATAAATGTTTTTACAAATTAATATTACTGGAAAAAAAAACATTTAAAAAGTGTCACCATTACCTCGTGTTATTCACCACTATAATAAACTGAAGGAACTTTGTATCTGTACACATATGGAATTCCTGTTAAAACATTTACTGCTTGTGAACATATGTTGTGGAAAAACAATTTTATTTGTGAAGTTTAACATTCACATAACCAAATATGGTTATGTTACAAAGACCTCATTTCATACATATATCTCATGTTCAGCACGAGGTTTTTAGGTCGTTGAGGACGTTGGAGGGTCAGGTACATTTTCGACCTCTTCATTTCTCCTCAATTAATGATTTGTTTCCTTCCCCCCGCTAGTACAGCGGTAAGTCTACGCATTTAGAACACTAAAATCAGGGGTTCGATTCCTCTCGGTGGGCTCAGCAAATAGCGTGATGTGGCTTTGCTATAAGAAAACACAAACAAACACAATTAATGATTTAACGTAATATTTAGGGACAAAAAGGGACCTGTTGGTCCATCTTGGCTGTGTCGTCTTCCAAGGCAAACGAAAACTATTAAATAAAATGCCAAGCCAGCCCTTATCATTTAAATATCTATCAATCTTTTTTATAAAAACTAACTAAACTTACTGCCTCCACAACATCTAAAGGCAGCCAATTCCATAGGCCAACCACCCTATTTGAAAAATAAAACGAAATTGAAGGACTGTCAAATGCTACTGATATTATTCTGACACAAACACTGATTTAACTTCATCAGCGTTTGAGGAATGTGTTCTCGAATATTGTGTTAGTAATAGTTAATGTAATTTTAAATTATTTTCTTTATTTGGTCACAAACAGTTCTTACCGTAATATTTCGCTTTCTTTGGTTGTGTAAACTCATAAACAACTCCGAAATCAAATTACGCTTATTCACGTATTTATATGTCTTTGTTTGTTTTGGATTTCGTGCAAAGCTGTACGAGGGCTATCTGTGCTAGCCGTCCGTAATTTAGCAGTGTAAGACTAGAGGGAAGGCAGCTAGTCATCACCACTCACCGCCAACTCTGGGGCTACTCTTTTACCAACGAATAGTGGAATTGACTGTCACATTATAATGCCCCCACGGCTGAAAGGGCGAGCATGTTTGGTGTGAGGGGGATTCGAACCTGCGAGTCTGGTACCTTAACCACCTGGCTATGCCATACCGTATTTGAACTTAAAATACATTTATTAAATGCAATGATGGTATCCAACTCTTAGTAAAATTATTTTAAATGTCTGATGTAGGTGGTCTTTTTTTCTTACGTAGACATTTAATGGTGAGAGACACTAGCTCTATCAGTATCATGTGTCATATAGCGATCTATTTCTGTTAACATGTCATTCTTGTATACATTTGTATTAAAGCAGCCGAACAAGCAATCTATCAATCTGTCTTTTAGTGAAAATAGGTTTGCATAATTATGTAGAAATGTTGAGTTTGTGGTTTTTGGTTCTCTGAAAGTTGTGGTGACTATTGAATTTTGTATTATTTGCAGTTTATAAAATTTGTTTTGCTACATTTAACGATGGTGGGCATACATATTCTATTAGTGGTCTGATAAATTGCTTATAAATTTTAATAATGTTTTCCGTGGATTCTCTTGTGTTTTTGCCTGTCAGTTTTTTGAGACTAACAGTTTGCTTGTTCATACATTTTTTCGTAATACGTGATATATCATTTGTTACAATGATACTCTTGTTTCTGTCTGTCCTGAAAATATGTGACAGTTATAAAGTAAGAGGAAAAACATTTACAACACAGATAGACTCAAAGATTTAAATATTTATTTATTACACGTACACTATTCACTTCTACATCATGTATACACAACCATCCCTATATATATACACACACTACAAGCACATGTATACCCTATAAATACTTAACTCCCATGTACATAACGCTTGTAAGATTAAACATTAAAATAATTGTAGTAAAGCTACGTTAAAATTCGTTTGGTTTATAGTGTTATTGTGGTGTACAATTTGAATATTTTAAAAGCACAGTGAGGTTAAAATGATAAAAAAATTGTAATCATTTTCAAAAGAAGGATATTTATAGTGAGAAAAGAATAAAACAAATAGTAACAGCACTTGGTCTTACCCTGTAGCATGTATTGGGTAGGGATTAAGGCGGTAACAGAAGCTGTTGTTTTTGATCTGTTGTCGGATTAAGTTGTCAGATTTTAAGTTAGTGGTGGTGTTGGTAATTTTTTTTGTTATTAGTTTGATGCATCATTTTACACATGAACCACAGAAAACAGGTAGAAAATTGCTGCTAATACATTTCTTATTAATGTTACCCACACATTCTATACATATATAGATATTTTATCAGCTTCAGAGTTTTAGTGCTTCGGACTCCAGTAACATCAATACTTATAAGCTGGTAAATTTTCAGCAGTGATTTAACACACAGCGTAGAAACAATCCAGAAATAAATCGCTGCTAATGGAAAACTGCTTCCGTCGAAGCTTCTAAGAGTTTAAACATCATTTCTACTGAAGGATAGATCTTTGTTTAAAGGGTAAATAAGAAATAGTTAAAATAATGTTCGCCTGGAATAGGTTTCAAAAGCTAAAGTTTCCGATACCGAAAAGTCAGTTTCTTTTATGTACCCTTATTATAATATTTGCTTTTTCTTTTGTACTTTACGTACTGTAAATTTACACTGATTGCGTATCTATTATAGTGCCGTCTATATTTATTATGACAGTTTTCAAACTAAAACTTTTATTTTATTACGTGAGAAAACGTGAAGGAACCTTCTAGTGCTATTAATGTTATTATTTCACTTCTTATTATGAGGCTTGTGTTTTCACCTGCCTTTTTACGAAAAAACAACTTGTGATTAAATTACAACTCAAGTTTCCTTAGCTTATAATCAATATTAAATATGATTTTACTAATAACAGGAAGCGTCTCTTTGTGTGTGTTTTCTTACAGCAAAGCCACATCAGGCTAACTGCTGAGTCCACCAAGGGGAATCGAATCTCTGTAAGAGGAAGTATACTTAAGTCACCTTGTTTATTAAATGCATGGAAGTAATGTTACTAAAACTTCTAATTAACTATAGATGTAGATATGAATTACGGATGTTATGTCTTTACCCTTGTGTATGTGCAAGATTTCTCGAGCATGTAAGGCTGAATGGATTTACACGAAAGCTAGTACATTTTTAGACTATGACCCAACTTATATGTTATTTGTATTTGGAGGATAAAGGTCACAGCAAGGTCGCGCATACACACACACACACACACAAACTTTTTGGATAACAAGGGACCGATTTTTCACACTACTTTTGCTCTATAACTCAGTCACAAATGTTCAAACTTTGATGAAACTTGATGGACATGTATAGAATAGTATTCCTCATTATTCTGCCCAAAAATGTTCACATCCGTTGATAACGACGGATATATGGACACATTTTCGTATTTTCTGAGAACCGGATATGACCAATGTTACGTGGTGGAGGTATCTGCTTTACTGACTGCTCTTCTAATTACCTCCGAAACGGAACTCGTGTTTAATTTTGAAACGTTCTGAAAACATTTTTCTGAGGGTTTATTAAGTGTACTTTGTTTATAAACTACAATAAAGTTTATACTATTAACAAACAAAAGTTTTCGACAGATATGCACATAACGTAAACTGATCCAAACTAGGTGAAGTTTTTCCAAGTGTGCACTACGTAGGTGGATTATTATCTGTTTCTACTGAAACCATGTCACAAAGTTATAATATAATTATGCGCATAAAAGTTTAGTACAGCTTCCATGATTGTTTAATTTCGGTTTGAAGAACTAGAATCTCTTCCAATCCTGGTAGTCTCGTATCGGGGTTTACCGATTATTTTGTACGCTACTAGGTGGCGTGAGGGTGGTACTACATGCCAAAAAACGGTCGAGCTACCATTGAACCTAGGATTAGAGGGCTCTCTAAATAATCTCTTCGTCTTCTGACACGACGTTGAGCAATAAAATGACTGTAGATAAATTTGGATACAAGTTTTAAGATTCAAGCATGATTTGGCATTCATTAGTGAATCAGATGTGGTCCCAGTCCACTATGTTAAAACTAATCGGTATTTAGCTTGAAACGAGACCATATGGAAACACTTTTAACATTTCCATAGAAACCGATATTAAACAACCAACTAAAAGCTATTGAACTTTTAATCGCAATTTAGACAAATTAATTTTAATTACATTTGCTCGCTTTACTGTGCAAAGTTATCCTCAATGGTGGCTGTGCTGAGAAAATGGTTTTTGTGCATAATGGTTTTAACTCATTTAAAATATAGCCTAGATTAGGAACGGTTTAGCCTATGTTAATACTCTCAGATGCTGAATCCGAAAATTACAGTTCGTGATCCGTTGGTGTGAAAAATAAAAGAAAGAAATGTTCCATCGTTTTGGATTCTGGGTGTTCTATGAGGTGACAGGCAGATCCCACGACTCTATATGGCAAGAATAGCTTACTAATTGGTAGTTGGGTGATGATTAGTTAGCTGATTTTCCTCTAGTCTATCAGATCGTAATTGGGGACGGCGATGCATAGGTGGCCTTTCAGAACTTTTGCCCAAAATTCTGAAACAAACAAACAAATTATAAATGTGTGAATGGTTTTGACACAGTTAAATCATCACTTAGGTTTGGCATGGCCAGGTTGTTAGGGCGATCCAGTCGTAATCCGATGGTTGCGAGTTAAAATCCCTGTCACACTAAACATGCTCGCCCTTTCAGCCGTGGAGGCGTTATATGTTACGGTTAATCCCACTGCTCGTTGGTAAGAGTGTAGCCCGAGAATTGGCTGTGGGTGATGATGACTAGCCGCCTTCCGTCTAGTCTTACACTGCTAACTTAGGGACGGCTAGCTCAGATAAACCTCGTGTAGCTTTGCGTGAAATTCAGAAACCAAACCTGAAAACAAATCAAATAATTCTTCTCAAATTGGTAAATACATGTGATTTCACTTTAGGAAAAGGAACAAACTTTGAATTAAACGTGTAAAGTGATTTGAAAAGATTGAACAAACGAAGAAGTGAACTTGAGCTCAGTATATGAAATCCAAACTTTTTGACCTGGTTTAAAATTGGTAGGAGGAAATTCTTTTTTACATATGTGATGTTAAAAGTACAATAGGCCTAATAGCAGTGTCTTATTATAAGTGTATTTAATCAAAATCATGCTTTGTCAGCTGAAGAAAAGTGTTCATGCCATTACAAATGTCATTTTAACAAATGTGTTTATGTCCCAGCCAGGTTAAGGAAAGTGTTCATACCATTACAAATGTTATTTTAACAAATATCTTAGTGTTTATGCCCCAGCTAGCCTGATGAATTCTGTGAAACGCGTCGTCTACAACGGATATGACGGACAATTAAAATATTGTAACCTCTTCTTCTTTTGAAAAAAAAAATACTAAGTGACTAAGCAAAGAATGTAGGGCAAAAATCATGACAGGTGTAATACAAATGTCTCAAGACAAGTGTAATTAATTAAATACGTTTCGTTAGCTAAGAAATGACGATGTTTATCGTTATAATTATATTATTAATTTCAAATTATCTAGTATAAATGCTAGTATTAGAGTGTTTATTTAGTTTATTTAATGGGATTTCATTTTTATTCATGGTTAGGTGGTTAGGGAGCCCGACTTGCAGTCTAAGAGTTTCGAATTCGAATCACTGTTCTATGAAACATGCTCGCCTTTTCAGCTGTGAGAGCGTTATAATGTAACAGTCAATCCCACTATTTATTGGTAAGAGAGTTGTCCAAAAGGTGGCGATGATAATGACTGCTTGACTCTTGACTGCTAAATTAGGGACGGCTAGTGCAGTGTAGCTGTGCGCGAAATTCAAAACAAACAAAATTACTTTTATTTTACACCCTAAATTTAGATGCAAAAACCAAATAGAACAATCAAAAAAACAATTTAGGTTTGTAAAATTTGTAAACAGTGGTTAAATTATATTATACCATATACATTCACCAATCATTTCTTATTCTTTCCTTAACTAGTTAATTTTTAATTTAAATTATGTGATTAAATTAAATTATCATTAAATTAGTGGAATTAAAATAATTTGCGCTAGTTTACGTAAAAACTTATTTGAATTTTAGAAATAAAAGAGAAGTAAAAATATTAAAATATACAATGGAAACATTTTTTCTTTACTTTGTTATTTAGTATAAAAATATTAAAATATACACTAGTGGAAACATTTGTTCTTTACTTTGTTATGTAGTATAAAAATTATTAAAATATACACTAATGGAAACATTTGTTCTTTACTTTGTTATGTAGTATAAAAATATTAAAATATACACTAATGGAAACATTTGTTCTTTACTTTGTTATGTAGTATAAAAATATTAAAATATACACTAATGGAAACATTTGTTCTTTACTTTGTTATTTAGTATAAAAATATTAAAATATACACTAATGGAAACATTTGTTCTTTACTTTGTTATTTAGTATAAAAATATTAAAATAAACACTAATGGAAACATTTGTTCTTTATTTTGTTATTTCGTATAAAGATTATTAAAATATACACTAATGGAAACATTTGTTCTTTTCTTTGTTATTTAGTATAAAAATATTAAAATATACACTAATGGAATCATTTGTTCTTTACTTTCTTATTTAGTATAAAGATTATTAAAATATACACTAATGGAAACATTTGTTCTTTTCTTTGTTATTTAGTATAAAGATTATTAAAATATACACTAATGGAAACATTTGTTCTTTACTTTGTTATTTAGTATAAAAATATTAAAATATACACTAATGGAAACATTTGTTCTTTACTTTGTTTTTTAGTATAAAGATTATTAAAATATACACTAATGGAAACATTTGTTCTTTACTTTGTTTTTTAGTATAAAGATTATTAAAATATACACTAATGGAAACATTTGTTCTTTACTTTGTTATTTAGTATAAAGATTATTAAAATATACACTAATGAAAACATTTGTTCTTTACTTTGTTATTTAGTATAAAAATTATTAAAATATACACTAATGAAAACATTTGTTCTTTACTTTGTTATTTAGTATAAAAATTATTAAAATATACACTAATGGAAACATTTGTTCTTTACTTTGTTATTTAGTATAAAGATTATTAAAATATACACTAATGGAAACATTTGTTCTTTACTTTGTTATTTAGTATAAAAGCATTAAAATATACACTAATGGAAACATTTGTTCTTTTCTTTGTTATTTAGTATAAAGATTATTAAAATATACACTAATGGAAACATTTGTTCTTTTCTTTGTTATTTAGTATAAAGATTATTAAAATATACATTAATGGAAACATTTGTTCTTTACTTTGTTATTTAGTATAAAAGCATTAAAATATACACTAATGGAAACATTTGTTCTTTTCTTTGTTATTTAGTATAAAGATTATTAAAATATACACTAATGGAAACATTTGTTCTTTACTTTGTTATTTAGTATAAAGATTATTAAAATATACACTAATGGAAACATTTGTTCTTTACTTTGTTATTTAGTATAAAAGCATTAAAATATACACTAATGGAAACATTTGTTCTTTACTTTGTTATTTAGTATAAAAGCATTAAAATATACACTAATGGAAACATTTGTTTTTTTCTTTGTTATTTAGTATAAAGATTATTAAAATATACACTGATGGAAACATTTGTTCTTTACTTTGTTATTTAGTATAAATATTATTAAAATATACACTAATGGAAACATTTGTTCTTTACTTTGTTATTTAGTATAAAGATTATTAAAATATACACTAATGGAAACATTTGTTCTTTACTTTGTTATTTAGTATAAAGATTATTAAAATATACACTAATGGAAACATTTGTTCTTTACTTTGTTATTTAGTATAAAGATTATTAAAATATACGCTAATGGAAACATTTGTTCTTTTCTTTGTTATTTAGTATAAAGATTATTAAAATATACACTAATGGAAACATTTGTTCTTTACTTTGTTATTTAGTATAAAGATTATTAAAATATACACTAATGGAAACATTTGTTCTTTACTTTGTTATTTAGTATAAAAGATTATTAAAATGTACACTAATGGAAACATTTGTTCTTTTCTTTGTTATTTAGTATAAAAACTATTAAAATATACACTAATGGAAACATTTGTTCTTTACTTTGTTATTTAGTATAAAGATTATTGAAATATACACTAATGGAAACATTTGTTCTTTACTTTGTTATTTAGTATACAAATTATTAAAAAATAATAATTATGAGATATCTTTTTTTATTTCATCTGAAATTCACAGTCCTGAAACCTTTGTTTTTTAAAGTAAAAATTAGTGCCAAATGAGATTAAAAATGTCAGAGTTCCTAAGTTTTTTTCTTTGGAAAAAAAAGCGTATTTTTTGTCTCCTGTTGTTAAAATGTCTGCAGCAGCTTATGTAGCATTTGGTAGGAATCTCTTAAGAATAGTTAATACCACTACGAAGTTTTCCTATTTCTTCTGCTAATAAAATCACTGACTGAAAGTAAAGTTGATTGAAGAAGCTGTTTCTTTTGTTGTTGAAAATCGCTTGACATTGAAAGAAAGGGCTTTTACAGTTGTAGTCTAAATTTTTATTGGTTAAGAAAATCGATGGACTTTGTCATGTAGTGAACAGTTTTATTCGTACTATTTATAAAGTATTGAAATAAGTTTAGTATATTTTGAAACGATGTGACACCGAATCTGCTTCTCTCATAAATAGTAGCCACCCGTTTCTTGGTGTAAATAAGTCGACTGTGAATTTATTTGAGAATAAACGCAATTTGGAACTTTTTGGTTAAATTGAAATCCTAGCCTAACTACATAAAAACACGTTTTGTTGAAGCAAGTAATATACTTATTTGTCTTGTCCTATGTGTCCAACTGAAGTAAACATCGTATGAATTTGTTGTTAAAGGAAGACGTTTTCTTTTTTCTGAAGGGCGCAGATAGTCTGGTTGCTTTGCGTCATAAAACATAAATTGTCTGAAGATAAACTATATAGAAAACTCGTTTCCGCTTATTGGTTTGAAGTAATTAAAACTACTGTTCATTGATTCTTAAAACAAAACTGAGAGATTGGTAAAATATTTGAGTCTGCATCTGACATAATTAGGCTACAAGCCAACTTTACTCAGTGTTGAACTTTCGCTAATGCTGTTCTAATTCGTGTATAACATCACTGAGTTATTTGCAAGCATAAAAAGTCGCAACGGCCTCGAAGTGCAAACGCTGTTATTGCAACATTTACGTTTATTTAAATACATAAATGAGATTAAACAGCACTTATGCATAAACTTGAGCTAATTACTTAAAATGTTTAAAGTTGTGTTTCGGTTTTTGTTCAAATAATTTAAGATATTTTTCAACCTCTATGCATTCGTATTTGATTGGACAAACATAGAGAAGATAAGGATATCACAAAAGGGTATGAAATATGTATGTTACAAACTACAGTACTTAACGATTAAGGTACGTTTGTTTTATAACAGTCACATTTGACTATCTTCTGTATCTCCTGAGAAGAATCTAACCCCAGATTTTAGCGTTGTTAGTCCGTCGACTTATTGCTGTCCCACAGGGAGACAATTGTTTAGAAGGAAATTTATGATTGTACATGAAAATATGAAGGAAGAATACACACAACAAAGATATATTTATTTATACAACACACTTTACTTAACGTGTGGTGGCAGATGTGTTGTTGTTCAGTTGTTAACCAGACTATGTTGATTGAATGTTTACGTGACAACATACAACATTTACACGAATTTCAGTTAATTACGGTTAAATCTATATCTGTGCATGTGTGTATGTACAGAAGGTACTATGATGCGACCTTTCACCAGTTTACATTATTTTATTTCTTAGTTTTTTGAATTTCACGCAAAGCTACTCCAGAACTATCTACCATCACCCACCATCAATTCTTGGGCTATTCTTTTACTAACGAATAGTGAGATTGACCGTACATTATAATGCCTTTACGACTTAAAGTGGATTCGAACCCTTAACCCTCAAATTAAAAATCGATGCTCAAAACACCTGGCTATGCTGGATCTTAAATGGTTCGTAACAGATTAAAAATTCACTATAATGGCGTCAAATTTACTTAGTGTAATAATGATATAGGAGGGTTTTAAACTAGTAGAAGTAATAGTTTATTTACAGCTTACATGACTCTTAGTTTACCAGTAGGATGAACACATTATTTCCGAGTGGCCAGAAATGTACCAAGATGTAAAACAGATTCAACAGATGTTATTATGCATTAACTGTCTCTCTTGGTACTGTAAAAGATATTTTTGTGATATTCTGAGCTTCCACTGATAGGAGTAATTTCGCGAGACTACAGAAACCTAACGTTTTGTATCCATTATGATAGCAGAGAAAAAGTTTATCCATGCGTTATGGTTTCCTTAAACGGACTTGCGATATGATTTGGACTCTGGACTCTTGCTGTTCGCTCTGGATACCACGCGTCAAATGAATCGCGAAAGGTTTAACAGAACTGTCAGATACAAGTGAAAACTACCGTATAGCCCATCAAAAATGACTGGGCAAGTACTAATACACCCACACCATAGTATACCCTAGCTTCACATATAATAACTAACTGAAATTAATAAATTTTGCGAAGTCAAGCTTATCCAATAAAGAGGCGGAAAAGTGCAGTCGAGGCAATAAAACTTTGTAAATTCCTTTGCGAATCAATCAAAATTAAGATTATTTGTGGTGTATTAATACAATAATTATTGGTAAAAATCAGTTAGATTAACAAATTCTAACACATAGAAAATCCATTGCGTTTTGGTAACATTACGTTCCAACAATAGCTTTTATGTCATGTTCTTTAGCAACAAAATATAATTAATGTTGTTAGTCTATGAAATGTATAGATAACAAAACTGGAAAAATATATGTCGATTTCTTAATTTAAAGTCTCTGTTCATTAAAAAATATTTTTACAAATTAAAGACTTTGGTGATATAATAAAATAGCTTAATTTAGGAAAAAAATATAAGTATAACATTAAATCGATATTTTTAATTTCGTGACAAATTTTATGCACTAAGTTCTCGGCCAGGCTACATCTTTACTTAAGGCTTGTTATATCAACTTTCACCGCTTCTGTGACTTCTCTATATTTCGAGAAATCAAGCGTGACGTGACACACACATATAGGTTAGATGAGGTTACACTTTGCCCTTTCATTTTATAAAGTATTAGATATAGAGTAATTTCACGTAAAAAAATCTAACCCTCTTTCTTGTAGTAACATTAAATTATCTTTTGTTGATTATGTGACAGGTATAGTCAATAACTATATATGTGTGTGTATGTATATATATATATATATATATATTTTACGGAATATGAAGAAAAGTGTGATATTATTAACAGAAATTGACATATGTTATATTAAGTTACGAGGTCGGGTTTGATGGTAAAATATTAACCTGTAAGAAAACTGAAGAACTACATTATATTCTATACAAATCTTAGGCCAAGGGTTCACATTTAAAGACATTATCTGACAGCACTGTCGACTCTTATGATAATGGTTGTCGTGGACAACCTTGTTATTTCCGTCAATGTTAATTCCTTTATATTTTTCTTAAAACTTCGAAATTTCAAGCTTACACTCTGTTTATTGACCCGTGCTCATGTTTATGTACATGTCACGTTCTTCAGCGAGGACAGCATTCCACTCGGTTAATTGGCGTCGAGGAATCGCCCTAGAGCCAGAGAGGGTATTCATGACGACATCTGTCAGCAACAGTTTAGCTCCATCCAATTAAGTTGAGTTGGTTTAGTGTCAATTATCTGGTGCAATGTAGTTTTCAGGGGCTGCCTGGCACACTTAATTTAAGTAAGTGTTACAGTGATGTCATGGCATCCGGAAAGTATTCTCAATATGTTCTACTTCTGTTGTATATTAAATCAGCTTTCACTTTGTACGTATGTTCAGTTAACTTCTCCCACACTTCTGGAGCTAACAGAACCAAAATTGGTAAGCGAACTCAGGGCAACTCGGGGGAGTGTACTCATCCATGTGGCGGTAGTCTCAGTACCAAGAGATACTAAGGGGAACTAAACGCCCGCAGAAGGTCATCAAGGCATGACGTGGGCCTAAAATTATGTTCTCGAGGTCGCTGAATTTACATCTGGCGTCTGAATTTGTGTTCCTGACCCTCCATCTGGATTTCTTGGGCGTTATGTTTGAAATTGTGTTACTCCCTCCGGTTCATAAGTAACGAAACCAAATTTGGGACGAATGATCAGGTACCCGTTGGGAGTTGATAACGTGTTTTATTGTATTTTCTGTGAGGTAGCTATAGAAATAATTGAGAGTAATGGAGGATACTAGTCAACAAAATATCTCGTATTCACGACAGTTCCCAGTCACATCTTAGTGCGCTGTTATACCTACACACGCACATGTATGGATTGTTTGTTTGTTTTGGAATTTCGCACAAAGCTACTCGAGGGCTATCTGTGCTAGCCGTCCCTAATTTAGCAGTGTAACACTAAAGGGAAGGCAACTAGTCATCACCACCCACCGCCAATTCTTGGGCTACTCTTTTTACCAACGAATAGTGGGATTGACCGTCACATTATAACGCCCCCACGGCTGAAAGGGCGAGCATGTTTGGCGCGACCAGGATGGGAACCCGCGACCCTCAAATTACGAATCGCACGCCTTAACCCATCCGGCAATGCCGGGCCACCACATGTATGGAACAAAAAAAAATACCCTTATAGTGGGGACATTTGGTTCATGCATCGTAAACATAAAATGGGTGTGGCCACTCAAAAGATGCAAGAACTGTCAGTATTTCTTGTATATGTTTCACTGCTTGGGTATACGGGCAATATTATAAGTTTCTTAGTCCTAGATAATATGCTGAAAGTGAGTCTAAAAGAATGTCGAAATATGATTGCATTGTAAAATTATACAGTAAAACAGGAAACATGTTTTCTCGCTTAACTGTTTTATACCTAAACTTTAAAGATAGTTTTTTTGCTTAGATAGAAATTGATGGATAAAGTTAGATATATCAGCTCTACGTGAATGATAAGTTTTAACGATAAACTTTATCTGAAATGGATAAAAGTAGGACGAATACTTTATAGAAACACGCACGTGCACACGCGTGTTTGCGGCCATCTACAAATATTATACATATATACATAAACACCTACAACCAACCATAAATGGCACACTTACGCAAGCACCTACAAATATTACACACATACGTACAACCAGCCACAAATATCACATAAGCACACACGCAAGAACCCACAAATATTATACACATACATACCCAGCCGGAAATATTACTTACACATAAACACCCATAAATATCACACACACGCAACGAACCACAAATATCACAAATATATAAGCACCTATAATATCATACACACACGCACACGCAACTCCCCGCCTCTGCATGGAACCATCGAAATATTATCAGACATATACACAAACACCCATATATACATCACACACACACACACACACACACACACACACACACACGTGTGGGGTGTTTCAGGATATATGTGTATCACAAACAAACAGATATTACACATACATTGATCTACATTAAGCTCGTACAACAATAAGAAACACTTGGTATTTATTTAGGCACAGAACTGAAGGTGTTCGCAAGGTAAAATATTTACTTCCTATATGTCCGAATGTTTACAAACTAGGTGAAAAAGGCGTGTCTATGAATATTTAATATTAATAAGATATAATAAATGAAGACTAGTTGTAGATGATCTGAATTTGTTCCGGGATAAGGTAGCTCCGGGATAAGGAGGCAAAATTTGCTGATAAAAAAACATACCACTAGTCACGTGACCACAGTACATTCGAGTATACAATGACCTAACGTAGTCTTCACAATTAAGTCAACACAAACACATACGCGACTAACTATGCTTCATTGTCAAATGTTATTATGCATTAACTGTCTCTCATGGTAATATTAATGAACAAACTACCACCTACAAGTATCACACACGCATATACAACCAACCACAAACATCACACATATGCGCAAATATTATACACAAGTATATCCAGCCAGAAATATTACACATACATAAACACCCATAAATATAATATGCACATTATAGAGGCATCCTCTGTGAGTTAAACAGGTCATTTTTATAATTTATTGTAAAGGTCATGAGCTTATGCATTATTAAACTTGCTTGGCGTTTAAAGTCTAATGGGTCAACATACTGGTTTAATTAGGTAAACAGTTTCGTATGTAATATGTATATGTATGTATCTATATATATGTGTGTTTGCATAACAGCTGGCCTTTTATGAAGAAATTTAAATGGTTAGACGAAAGAACTTTAAGGTTTAGGTATAGCTGTTTCTAATTTTAAACCACTACTATAAAGACTTTGATCATCACTCTTTGAATCACCGAAGGATTGGTTATCGCTTTTATAAATCGACAGTAGTTGAAACTGCAGAGTGTGTTCTGCAAAATCACGTGTCAACTCTTGAGCTTTGCGATCCGCAGCCCTCCACGTGACGACTAATTTAGATAGGTCAAGCTTATCATTATAAAGGGACGACTAATTTATACTGGCCAAGCTTAAAAAGGGACGACTAATTTAGACAGGTCAAGCTTAAAAAGGGACGACTAATTTAGACAGGTCAAGCTTACCCGTGATGACGAGAAAACCCACTTGTAGAGAAAAATATATATGTTTATGTACATATATATTCTTCGGTCATCGTCAGGTTCACCAATGAAGGTCGAAGCGTTGTTCGCTCCTCTACATAGAGCTTTCTCTACCCATACCAGCCGTTTTTACATATATATAGGTCAAGCTTATTAGAACGATACGACGAATTTGGACAGATGAAGCTTGTTATTGTAAAGGGACGACTAATTTAGATAGGTGAAGCTTATTATTGTAAAGGGACGACTAATTTAGACAGGTCAAGTTTGTCATTTTAAGGGAACAAATAATTTCGAAAATTCAATATTATTATTGTAAATGAACTACTAAAGGTTAATTTGTATCGATAAGATACCTATGACCACAGCATTTATATTTAGGTTTAAACCGGTTAAGAATGGTCAATGTCCACCACCAACAACAGTAAAAACTTTTTCCATTTATTTGGTGTAGTTTCAGCTTAGTCAGTCGAAACTATATTTGTTTTCCTAGTTCTTTAATCTTATGTCCATTATCATTATGCTGATACGTTATTATTGTTTTGAACGAAATGTAGAAAGTATTTCTTTCTTCGTTAAATATAAGATGTTATCCATAATTTTATGATTATTCGTTGTGCTGATAGGCACTCATTTTTTAGGATCCATTACTTTCTTCAAAGTAATTTTAATTTCCGCGGCGAAAAGGGCTTGATTGTAGGATAAAACACGCTCATGAGGGAGGGAGGCAACCAGAGATAACAGTTTGTGTATTTTAGCTCATTTCCTAAAAGCTAGAGAGTGCTTGGGAGAAGTTGCATGGGCAATTAAACGTATTGTTTTTTTTTTATTATTTATTAAGTTGGTTGTTAGAAATTAACTTTATCCACAGGCAGCTCCAATCTTTTAAAAGCAGTTTTTGTTTTTTTTAAGGAAACGCATGAGTAAACACGCACTTGGAAATGGTGTAATTTCTCAAGTGTTGTATCTTCAGGGCTAGCGTGCGTTATAATAGCTGTGTTACGTGTTTTCAAGTGTTCATTTGTTTCACGACCCAACGAAACGAAAACTTACTGTTTCACAGAACTGCACTTTGACTGTAAAAGTTAGCATTAGTTTCAGATTAGGTTATTTCAGTTGAGATGTAACGAATCTTTATTTTTTGTTAATATACATTTATTGACCGTTTCTAGTTAATTCAGTAATATAAATTATTAAAATTGTCATTGCACAAGACTGAATGATGTTAAACAAAACAGAGTTGTAAACATGTAATTTCTATACAAATATGATTTTCTATGTTAATGTTGCATTGTGAAGCCGACTGTACTTAGAATAAAACGGTGACGATCAGATCAGATCACCTTGGCCACGTTATCAACTAACTGAATAACTAACTGAAAAACTCGTTTCATCTTACGTTGCAGGGAAGTCCTGAAAATGAACATTTCTGTATTGGTAATGGCCGGTACTCGATTCTGGATTTTCTTATTGGATGTTTGGTGAGATATGCTCTCCAATGGAATCTTTCCTCATTAGGATTTGAATCAACGAAATAGATGAATGCTTTCAATGCAGTTATAAGGTTTGTTTTTTTGCTTCTGTGCTAGGATGGCTTTGTGTTTTATCAGTTTGGTGGATGAAGAATGTATTTTCAGTCTTTATTATTCCCACGTGTGGTTCATATACTATCGTTTTGGTAATATTCCAATTCATTGTATGGTCTTCCATGACTTGACGGACTATTGCAGATAGGTCGGTATCATCGAGTCTTTTGTATCTATTACCTACCTGAATTCTAAATCTTTTATTGATGTTTTTTTTTTCTCTCGAATTTATTGGAATCAACAGTTTATATTGCAAATGTTATCTAAGTAGTTTGGTGTGTACAAGATGACGATGGCATTGTGTTGTGGTTTTTCAGTACTGTTCTTACTTTGTGCTGTTTACATGTTTTCTTTACGTCGTAAAGAGACCTCTGATAAAAGGAAATGTAGATATGGTTGTATGTCTGTAACGTTTTGTATGTGTTAGTTTTGGCACATACTTTCTTCTTTATCAAGGGTTCTGGGTTTTCATTGTGGAGGAATTTTGTAGTGATGTGTCTTTTTCCCTCCTTTCACTTCTTCTTGTCAGTTTCGTCAGTATTACAAATCTTGTCCGTTCTGAAGACTAGGCAGTCTATGATGCTTGTCTTTATACTTCTAGGATGGTTTGATTATAGTTGAAGTACTTACCCGCATCTGAGGGTTTTCCCGTAAACTCCTGTGCACAAGTAAGTTATATGTTTCTGTAGCCATAACTTCAAGGAACGATAATTTATTGTGTTTTTCTACCTTCATTACGGACTGCATCACGAGATGTTGTCCATAGAGATGATTTGTGAATTCTTTAATATTCTTTGTGTTTCGTTAATATCTCTGAAAACAAATCTCGGACTGAAAATTTTGCTATTTAAACGTACCACAGTAAAATAGTCTAATGATGGCGCACTGATTCAGTGAAACGTTGGTGATAAACGTTTCATTCCTTGTTCTCCCTTCTTTTTGATTGTTGGGATTTTTTTTTTAAAGTTTGGGATTTCTTCACCTACTTAATCTCTCTTTGTTTATGCAATATCTTATGTTGGAATAGGTTTAATACAACTTGTGCATTTGTGTGATGTTAAGAAGAAAAAAAACGAAAATAGTTTTCGAAAGTATGGAACTTTTCCAAGATAATTATATGTACGTCGTTTTAAGTTGCCCTTCACTCACCACAGTGATTTAAAAAGTACATATGGCATTGATATTATTAGTTTGTTCTGTTGAACTTTCCAGATGGCTGTTTAAAATATTAAAAGTAAGTTTATATTATGAGATTCGTTATTTTTCACAGAGTTGTAGCAGTTTCGTGGAATTCTAGGCCTCGTTAGTAACCATTGCTATTTAGGGTTTTCTTTGTCAGAGCTACTTCCGAAACCGATGCAGCTCGGTAACGAGTGATTAGGTTCGTACAGATTTTTAATACCATTCGAGATATATTTCATGAATAATAACAGAAGCGTTTATTTCAATGCTATCTGTTTATCCAGCAAACTATCATATTTATCTGTTTTTCTAGAACAATAACACGCTTCGATAACACGTTTAATGTTAGCAGAGATAGCCCTTTAAGTCTGTACAAAATAATAATATCAAAACAAATTGTTGTTTCAGCTCCGTTAGTAACTCATGAATCTGCTAATCACAGTATAGTAACACGTTTATTCGCTCAGCTCAATTAATATTTCGCGATTCAATGCCGCGAAAATGCGCTCCGTACTTTGTGACAGTCAAATCTCGCTATTGGTCAGGCAGAGCTGTCTCATGATGAGTGCCGTTGACTAAGCCCTTTTAATTTTAGTCCATCTGTTCAACTGTAATGACGTGAAAATTATGAAAAAATTAATAATGTATTTATTTGTTTACTTCAGTCTATTAACGTCTTTATTTGTTTGCTCCAGTCTCTTAACGTGTTTGTTTATTTGTTTGCTCCAGTCTCTTAACGTGTTTGTTTGTTTGTTTGCTCCAGTCTCTTAACGTGTTTGTTTGTTTGCTCCAGTCTCTTAACGTGTTTGTTTGTATGTTTACTTCAGTCTGTTAACGGGTTTGTTTGTATGTTTACTTCAGTCTGTTAACGGGTTTGTATGTTTACTTCAGTCTGTTAACGGGTTTGTATGTTTACTTCAGTCTGTTAACGGGCTTGTATGTTTACTTCAGTCTATTAACGTGTTTGTATGTTTACTCCAGTCTATTAACGTGTTTGTATGTTTACTCCAGTCTATTAACGTGTTTGTATGTTTACTCCAGTCTATTAACGTGTTTGTATGTTTACTCCAGTCTATTAACGTGTTTGTATGTTTACTCCAGTCTATTAACGTCTTTATTTGTTTGCTCCAGTCTGTTAACGTGTTTGTTTGTTTGTTTGCTCCAGTCTCTTAACGTGTTTGTTTGTTTGTTTGCTCCAGTCTCTTAACGTGTTTGTTTGTTTGTTTGCTCCAGTCTCTTAACGTGTTTGTTTGTTTGTTTGCTCCAGTCTGTTAACGTGTTTGTTTGTTTGTTTGCTCCAGTCTATTAACGTGTTTGTTTGTTTGTTTGCTCCAGTCTATTAACGTGTTTGTTTATTCACCCTGTTCGATAAACACATTGATACTTCTACTCTAATCCAATAACATGTTTGTTTATTCAGTCCAATAACTGGTTAATCCTTTTAATACAGCTCAGTAATACGTTTTTTTCCTATTTGAAATACACAATTAACTGATTTCAGGTGAATAAAATGTTTATCCTTTTAATGCAACCTAATAACACGTTTAACCGTTTGGCTTTATCAATAACACCCGTATCCATTTAGCCTAAAACGCTAAGACTTTCATTTATTATCTAGAAAACTTTCACATTTATACATTTGTTCAGAAATATTGATTTTTTTTTTTTGCTATTCCCGCCCTCAGTGTTAAAGCAGTATGTCTGCAGATTTACCATGCTATGAAGCCGAGTTTCGATACTTGTGGTGGGCAAAGTAGAGATAGCCCATTCTGTAGATTTGTCTCAAAGTACAACAAACAAACAAATTATTCTTACTAGTATTTTTATTCGTTTAGCTCATCATAAAACATGTTCTTCTGTTCATCTCGTCAACTTCCTCAGATACAAAGTTTATTATCTCGTCATATATCACGTTTCAATAGCAAGTTTATTATCTTGTCAAATGTCACGTTCCAATAGCAAGTTTATCATCTCGTTAAATGTCACGTTCCAATAGCAAGTTTATCATCTCGTTAAATGTCACGTTCCAACAGCAAGTTTATTATCTCGTCATGCATCACGTTCCAATAGCAAGTTTATTATCTTGTCAAATGTCACGTTCCAATAGCAAGTTTATTCTGTTGCGAAATGTCATGTTTCAATAGGAAATTTATTAACTTGTCAAATGTCACGTTTCATTAACAAGTTGTATTCCGTTTCCAGGGAGAAACACTCACTCATCCCAGCAAGTATTGTTTACCCCACAGAAATCTCTATCCTTATATTTAAATTTAGTGAATTTATGAAACCGAACATATCTTGTTTGTAAAATAATACATTAGTATTTATGATATTTTCTGGCGTGAATCTACTTTTTATTCGTACAAAGATCTTGCTACATATACCTTCTGATTTATTTCATGGTTCTACTAATTACTTGTCTTATGGTATTGACATTGTTAAAAAGTGTGGAGAACGTGCTGTTTTTATGGCTTTCGTCGAAGATTCATCGAACCTAAAATACCCAATTAGAACGAACCTCATTTTTTAATGTATACTTCAAAATGACCAAACTAGTATAATTGCGAGATAAATATGGGTTCTTTAAAAAAGAACAAACACTTAATATCCAACGTTACGAAAAGCAGTTAATGATAAATCTCACATAAAATGTCACTAAAACAAAGAAACAAAAATTCTACAACATATCTTAGCGAAATATTTTTTCTATCTTGGTAGCATCACTGATACTAGCATAATGCACGTTGCCTCGCAGAACGAAGTTGATATGATCATATTTTGGTCAACACAAATTTATTTTAGTCCTTTATCATACTCAACTAAGTATGTCTATCACAAAGAAAATGTCTTTGATCTTCTAGTAACAAATTATACCATCGTAGATTTTACACTTTTGAATAAATTAAACCCGTGTGTAGAATTTGTTGGACATCTGTTCACTAAGGAGAACGGATGTGAGGATGACATTGGTGTATCTGTTGTTCTTCCCTGATTTCTGTCACAAATTTTTAGTTCTAGTGTAATAACCACTTTATATCTTACTGGCTATAACTCTAAAATTAACGTCCCGGTACACGGATCTCATCAAATTTGCAAGGAACTTTTATTTAAACTATTTATGCGCTTGGCGTAAAATAGTTTTTACCGTATCATGCTTTAGATTTGAGGATTCAAGTCTTGCAACCCATTATTACAAACTAATAATAATTTGTGATCCTTACTTTGATGTTGTCATGGGAGATAATAGTGACAGTCAATTCCTATTACTTGAAGTATCCCAACCCTTAGCAGTGAATATTGTTAACCAGCCTAGCTGCCTTCCTTCTGTCTGCCGTTTTAAAACTACATAGTTAAAACAGTTAATATTTGTTAAGCATTACGCGAATGTTCGATTGGTTTGGTTTGGTTTTTTGGAATTTCGCACAAAGCTACTCGAGGGCTATCTGTCCCTAATTTAGCAGTGTAAGACTAGAGGGAAGGCAGCTAGTCATCACCACCCACCGCCAACTCTTGGGCTACTCTTTCACCAACGAATAGTGGGATTGACCGTCACATTATAACGCCCCCACGGCTGGGAGGGCAAGCATGTTTGGCGCGACGCGGGCGCGAACCCGCGACCCTCGGATTACGAGTCACACGCCTTACGCGCTAAGCCATGCCAGGCCGAGCGAATGTTCGAAAACGATTCAATCTATTTTATTTATGTACCGAATTTCGTGTGTGTTCGGTACTTTGTTGGCTAGCATTCTGGTGAATTGCGAAAATACCCTTTACCAACTGAATACAGTTCGCAGCATAATTCAACCTTAAATTATTGCAAAATAAATTTAATAATCAAAACTGACCATAATAAATAACACGACAAAGATTAACTTGTGTTCTTTAGTTTTATTCAGAAGAATTTATTAAATTAATCCATTTAATGTTATTTGTTATGGTCAGTTTTGATCATTAAGTTTAATGTGAAATATTGCAAATGATTTCTGTTTTAAAATTCGTGAGTATATTGAAAACATTACAGCTCTGCTTTTATCTATAAACGTCAATAGGTGTGTGTGTGTGTGTGTGTGTGTGTGTGTGTGTATGTGTTCATTATACGTTTCCACATTTCTTGACCAGTCAGCATGAAACTTGACACAGTGATACAGGATGACGTGAGGTTGGTCATGAAAGGTATTTTCGACCCCCATCTAATTTTGAAAAAAAACTTAACAAATCATCGCTACTTGACAGGATTGGTACAGGATGGAATGAGGGAGTTTATCCCCCTTTAATTTCATATTGATAGAATTCTTGAAAACAGCATGCCGTTGTTTTTAGTATTGGTACCTTTATTTGTATTTATTACACTTTTTAAGTTTATTAGATTAAGAAACAAAGTCGGAGCTCAATTTTATATCCTATATTACAAATGGGTTTTTGTCGTTCAACGGACAGGTACTCCATCTAGTACAAACAATAATTTACGCATATATGCACAAGTTCAAAAAAGACTGAACTATTCTTATGTTTTTACCGTGTGTTTTTATGTCTTTCGATTTATGCTTCCAGCAGACTTGTGGCCCGGCATGACCAGGTAGGTTAGGGCGTTCGACTCGTAATCTTGAGGGTCGCGGGTTCGAATCCCCGTTTCACTAAACATGCTCGCCCTTTCAGCCTTGGGGCGTTATAATGTGACGGTCAATCCCACTATTCGTTGGTAAAAAAGTAGCCCAACAGTTGGCGCTGGATGGTGATGACTAGCTGTCTTCCGTCTAGTCTTACACTGCTAAATTAGGGACGGCTAGCGCAGATAGCCCTCGTGTAGCTTTGCGCGAGATTCAAAAACAAACAAAACAAACCACCGGACTTATTCTCAGGAGGAAGAGGTTAACGAAACCTGACCCTCCTGGGTAGATAAACATCAATACCAAAATACCCATACAGAGAGAGAAGAGACTTGTTCTTGAAATTTCCTTACCTAAGTTTACAGCGCACTAATTTTTAATTGATTTGTTTCATTTTCGATAAACAATTATAAACAATATGTAAATATAAAAGAAATCTTAATGACAGGGATATCATATACACACACACACACACACACACACAAACACACAAACAACGTTCACAGACAATATTTTTGCCTACTTAGCAGTGCATAAGCACAAATATATTCGATTTATTGTACTGTCGCGTTTACTTACAAGATAATTCAGGTTTCAATTTTGACTTTAAGAAACGTGTTTCAACGGTCATGTACGAAACAACGGACGAGTCTAACTTTTTTTTTACTATTGGTCAAATCACTATCATTTTTTTATCCATTTTCACTAGAACGCTATTTTCTCGTTCAAAAAAAACAACAACCCACCAACAGAAAGGAATTATACAAGTAATGTTAAAGTAAAATTAACGGTAAATGCACATCTTGAATAATTATCGTTAATGAGAATCCTGTGAAACTCTTTGATAAATTAGGTTGATAATTATTCAAGAGCGGGTTTTATTGTTTAAAAGTCGATGTTTACATGATTTAGCAATTGTAACCAGGTGGTCGAGCAGGACGAGAGTGCCACCTAGTTTTAAAAATAATGGTTATAGGATTGGCTTTGACACGTTTGCAACAAAAGTAAAACAAAAGTCTCTCTTGTTTCTATAGCCATACACATTAGATTAAACACAAAATTGTTCGTCACGTTTGTGAAAGAATATAAAAGTTGTCGTTGGGTATTTTTTACCCATCAGGAACCATCTAATAAGTTCAATAAAATGAGGTGAATTTTTTTCTTGAACATCTAAATGTATCGTCAAGATGTGAATTAAAACAACAATTAATTATTATATTTGATTGGGAAAGTCTGTTGGGAGCTGTAAATAAATTTCAAGAATTCAACTCACGAGAAAACTGAAATCTAGAACGATTAGAATGTATTTGCTTTTCAACTAATTTCGACACGTAGACTTGCGTATTATCCACATATATATTTCACTTCTTGATATTTCTGTAGATAAAACGAAAACCCATAAATCATATCTTGTAACGAACTACTAACGGTTGACGCTTAAGGAGGTCTTTCTTTATTGACTGAGTTCCTTCGCAGAGACCCCTCAATGGCACAGCAGCATGTCTACGGACTCACAACGCTAAAAATCGGGTTTCAGTACCCGTGGTGGTACTGTAACTTTGTGCTTAATTCCAAACAAACCAAAATCCCACACACATAAGGAGAATTATTTACTTCGTTTGTAACATAAAATAGGAGAGTTCTTTAATGACTAAATCCCTTCATAGAGATGGGGCGTTTTTACTTTTACTTCTAACGTATAAAATATATAAAAGTAAAGCCTTCTTTACTGAGTTGTTTTGTAGAGAAAGATTTTTTTTTTTTTTTTACTTTACCTGCAACATATAGAATTAGGGCATTCGTTATTGACTGGACTGCCTCGTAACGAGTGGGAGAGAGAATCTTTTTACATTTACTGCAAAATAAAAGCTTTATTAGATTTTTATGTTTGTGGACAATAATGTTTGTGGTCTTCTAAGGTTGAAATGTAATATTAAAATGGTTTCATACTACAGGGGCGGGGCCAGTATTTTCTTCTTTGATTTTCGCTGAGCCAGAAAACTCATCTTTAGAAAAAATGCATTTATAATCACACATACATATACACACACGTGTATGTGTGTACGTGTCTCTCTCTATAAAGCATAATTATTGAAAAAAAAAGTCACGTGCTATACTTCACCATTTAGTCAATATCATATTTAGAAAATGAAACAAGAATTCCAGAAGTCCTTTTTCCAGGATTTTTGTTGTATACGTATCTTTAACGTTTGCGGAGTCTCAAAGTATAAATTACTGAATCTAATAGTGCTATTGAAGTAATACCTGGGCAAGATGGCGTGGAGTGTTGAGCAGTTGAAATTCTTTTGAAATGGAATGCCTAAAGGAATTCAAGGAACAAGTTCTTCAAGGCAAATATAAGAGGCTTATAAATGGTTAATGTCGTTTGAAGATAGCTTGAAATGTTACTTTTTCGTATTGAAGACACTTTAGCCTGAAATCCATTTCTAAATAAAGTAATTTTCCGACTGTCCCTTTGAACAGCGGTTTGATCGAACCATAGAATTCAGAAAAAAAAAAAATTGAAAAGTAAAAACAGATAAACTTAAGAATGTGAGACATTAAAGTTTATGTTATAAGAGTATCTGTATTCTTAAAGGTAAAATTTGATAGTAAAAATAATTGACAAAACTTGGCGAATATCTGAAATGATTTTCATGAACGTAAAGAGGTTGCAACGGTATTATTTGAAGTAACTGAATCTTTCAGGTGATTAAGTTGTTCTACAACAATCGTTCTAGAGACCTGACAGTTCGGCCACTGATATGTTGCTCTATAGTGAAATCACTCTAGGTAATTCAGGGTAATCTGAGGGTCGCGGGTTTGAATCCTCCTCATAACGAAACATGCTCGCCCTTTCAGCCGTGGGGGCGTTATGATGTGAAGGTCAATCCCATTATTCGTTATTAAAGAGTAACCCAACAGTTGGCGGTGGGTGGTGATGACTAGCTGCCTTCCCTCTGGTCTTACTGCTAAATTAGGGACGGCTAGTGCAGACAGCCCTTGAGTAGATTTGCGCGAAATTCAAAACACACAAACAAACCAGTCTACTCTCAACAACTATTGTATCTAAATGAAGTTTCAATTGTACAGTTTATTCTGTACAGTAACATTAATTTAGACTGTTGACGTGTCGTCTGAACAGCTTACTTTACAATAGCATTATTTTAGGTAATCTGAAATTTCGTCTGAACAGATTACCCTTCATTTAAATTATATGTCCATTTAGCCTAGTCTGATTAGCAGTTTTCTCCTATTCTAGTCTAATGACACGTTTATCCATTTATCCGATAACAGATTTAATTGTTTAAGCGAATAAACTAGAACATTTATCCTAACTGAAAATTACATTAACTTATTTATCATTTTAGCCAAGTTGAATAACACGCTATCCGCTTAGCCCAGTTCACTTCCACCTTGCCTGTATAGACTAGTCTAATACCACGTTATCCGTTTAGCCTTGTCCAGTAACACGTTATCCGTTTAGCACAATTCATTAATACGTTATCCGTTTAATCCAGTCCAATAACGTGTTATACATTTAATTCAATCCTTTAATACGTACAGTTCCTTATTTACCGATGCAAATTTCACATTTATTCTTTTGTTTAAGATTATCCAACTCTTGTCACTTCGTTCGGTAAAGCTGAGTATAAAAACTGAGGTACAAGCGCTGTTGAGATACGCGCGACATATATTAAGCCGTACCTGTGCCAGAACTATCAAGTATCAAGGAAAACCATCTGTTACATCTGTGGACGCATCATCTCCTCAACAAGATGACCGATCTAGCTTAAACTTTGACATGCTAGCTTAATAGTCCAGAAGCAAAACAAATTTAAGTTAAACTTTTCCATATAGTGAAAAATACAAATAAGTGTGAGAATAACCCATACATCGTTACTGCATTGTAAATATCCGACTTTGATCAGAACTCACGCAGCCACAAAATTCTCCAACCCAAAGGCTAAATAACATGGTGAGTGTTTTCGCTTGTTTCTCATAATAACTAAAATATGCGGTGTTAAGACACACAGCCACAATGCGGATGCTATCACGTTCTGCAAAAGTGTCTGGTATAGAATTTACGTCAGTTGTATGTAGACTTTCACCGGCTCTCTTGGGCTTTCACCAAGGGCAGAGCTGGATATGCAATTTACTGCTCAAAAATTGTTGTTCAAGTTGCACATTCATTTAATTGGTTATATCTTCTAACTATATCTGTTAAGCCCAATATAATACGATTTCCCGTTTATCTTGCCAAATGTCACGTTCCAATAGTAAGTCTATTCTTTCTCTCAGCACAAACACAATAATCAGTTATCTCAGCCTACTATCGTTTTCCAAGAAAACCACGTTTATTGGTGTTCATCTGGAACAAAAAAGTCCTATCAAGAACAGTACCTCAATTTTTCAAGTTTAGTGTCTAGATTAAAGTGAACGTAGTCCATTTGTGAACTAATACTTTATTATTTATGTTATTTTCGGGCGTGATTCTCTTCTTCAATGATGATCTTGTTTCTTACTTCATCTGACTTGTTTTTTGGTTCTACCAATTACTTGTCTTATGGTATTGAAGATATCTAAAACCGTGAAGAACGTGCTGTTTTTATAGTTTTTGCGAAACGTTCGTTGAGCGTTAAAAGTCCACTTAATGCTAAGACTCGTTTCCTGAAAATGCAACAAACTAGTATAATCACGTGATGATAATATTTAAGTTTACGGAAAGCAGTGAGTAGCATATTCTAGTGAATTGTAACTGTCACAAAAAAACAAACTTAAACTATTAATACACGTTTTAGTGAAATACGTTTTTTGGGAGGGGAGGATTCTTTGTAGCATCAAGAATATTGGAATAGTGTATTCAATAAAACTGTATTTTCATATTTCAGCAGACATACACTTCTAGCCTAGCTGTCTTCCTTCTGTATCTCAGTCCGAGATTAGAGACGACTAATATATCGCACGTGGAGTTTATGTAATTGAAAAAGTCGATGAATCTAATTTATTTACGCACCAAATTACTTGTTGATTTGTGACGTTGGTTGTAAAATACACAAATTGTCATTAGCTCGTGGTAAAAGCCAAATGTATTGTATAATTTATTTATCAATCCATTTATTACTTCTTAATTTTTACACATTTTCGTTACGGTGTCTTTTAATTTTTACTTTTCTGAAAGTAATTTAAGAGATAATTACTCCATGTTTTCTTCTGTTAATGTTAAGTTCACGTTTTAGTATGAAAACGGTGTTTGTGTTTATTCATGTATATTCATGGACTTGGGAACGGGGTTTTGGTGTTTTATTAATCTCGTCTTCAAGTTGTACCCCTTTCCATCCATGTAAAAAGGCTGGACAACTAGTATATTATATTTTGTAAATGTTTCCTCGTTGGGGAGGTTCGTTATATAATTTTCCTATAATGTGTTCAATTTTCATTCCACTGTTGAAAAATGAATATAACCATTATGTCAAGGTCGTAGTTATGTGCTTGTGTTTTCAAAATTGTTGATAGAAGTATGCTAATATTTTCTACATATGCGATGGTGCAATTAATTATATTTTCTTTGTTTTATGGAATGTTTGAGTTTGTTTTTGTAACTGTTTCAGTATGGAACTGATGAAAGTTAGTGAAACGTTAAGTTCGTGAACTTCTTTATTAATGTTTACCATAGTGTATATAATGTACGCGCCTAGCTTTTGGTGGATTACATGATTAGAAAAACAATTTATTTAATTTCCGATGTACGTGTTTTTTCTATAAATGTTAGTGGCGGAGCTTTTGAGAGTCATGTTAACATTTTAAAAAATGAAAATTAAACACGTGTTAAGAAAATTGTGTAATAAACCCATCACATATGAATAAAAACATGCACGGATTTTCTTAACAGATGTCGCAATACCAAAGTATTAGCCTGACATTAACAGAATAAATATAAAAAAAAAATTCAGAAACGTCAGGACCCGGCATGGCCAAGCGTGTTAAGGCGTGCGACTCGTACGCCGAGGGTCGCGGGTTCGAATCCCGGTCGCACCAAACATGCTCGCCCCTTTCAGCCGTGCGGGCGTTATAATGTGACGGTCAATCCCACTATTCTTTGGTAAAAGAGTGGCCCTAGAGTTGGCGGTGGGTGGTGATGACTAGCTGCCTTCACTCCAGGCTTACACTGCTAAATTCAAAAACAGAAACATTAGTTATTAACGCCCTATTGGCTGTTTTCAGTCATATATCTCAATCATGTATCGCAATTTTTAATTTCATTTTTTTGCGCAGTGAGATCACGCATTGCAACTGGAGCTACCACTTATGCATATAGTTACAACATATAAACCGTACTGTTTGTTATTAGGCCACTGTACACACATCCTTATAAGTAAGATAAAATTTACTTGATGTGGAATAACAGGACATTGGTTCTAAGTAAGTTAAACAGTTTAAAGTGGTACCAAAACTTTTATATTATGTGAATGAGTGAAAAAATAGGAAACTATAGATCCATGCCGAGCAAAGAAAGTATTTGTTATTTAGCTAATGTGAAAGCTTTCTTTAATTTCGTGAAAAACGAAATTACAAACAACAAAACGCGAAGTAATACAAAAAATATCATTATTGAAATAATTCCTGCGAAATACGTCGTGAAAAGACTTCTGATTCCAGTAAAATGTGTTATTCAACCATTAAGCTGTTAATTTTCGTTTAATACATGAAGGTGCGAAATGAAAGTGATGAAAAATGAAGATGAAGATAAAAATAAGAGCTAATAAGAAAAGAGGAAATGCAGACAAATGTCGAATCAGGGGGTCAATCCCCCTCGGTGGACTCGGCAAATAACCTGATGTGGCCTTGCTATAAGAAAACACACACAGACAAATGTAAATCAATAGAGAGAGAAAATGACAAAAGTCATGAATGTCCAGCTGGTAAAAGAATAAGAAAAACTGGAAAAACAGGAAAATAGTGAACTATAAGGTTATATAATAGTACACAAGAAAGGTTAAAAATACAAAATAGTGAACTATAAGGTTATATAATAGTACACAAGAAAGGTTAAAAATACAAAATAGTGAACTATAAGGTTATATAATAGTACACAAGAAAGGTTAAAAATACAAAATAGTGAACTATAAGGTTATATAATAGTACACAAGAAAGGTTAAAAAGTACAAAATAGTGAACTATAAGGTTATATAAGAGTACACAAGAAAGGTTAAAAATACAAAATAGTGAACTATAAGGTCATATAATAGTACACAAGAAAGGATAAAAACACAAAATAGTGAACTATAAGGTCATATAATAGTACACAAGAAAGGTTAAAAATACAAAATAGTGAACTATAAGGTCATATAATAGTACACAAGAAAGGATAAAAACACAAAATAGTGAACTATAAGGTTATATAATAGAACACAAGAAAGGTTAAAAATACTCACAAAATAAAAATCCATCACATTAAAAGGGCGGGTCTGTGGGTCAGCCTGTCTGAGTTATCGCCATAAATCCAAGAGGAAAAATACCTAGACACCTGAAATATTTCACCCGTACTAAGGGGATATTTAGGGTGTGCGCTTGAGTATTATTATTTACCTTCGTACATATCGTTTTAATGAGTCAAGCTAGCGATGAACCATATGTTTTCATGTGGTTCCTTATATTACGCATAGAAATCACATACATACAGACAGACAGACGCTTGCATTTGCATGTCTATAACTTCCATAGCTTCAAGAGGAAGGAACCTAGAAATATGAAATTTTGCACCCATACTAAGTGGATAATGAGGGTGTGCAACTGGATATTATTACACAAGCAAGTGCTTGCGCCCATGCGCGTTTGCATCTTTTTTTATGAGGAAAGCTTGCGAAAAACCCACATAGAAGAGAATAAGTGACTGCCATAGCTCAAAGAGCAAAAATCTCGAGTGAGGCAAGGTAGCAATTAACCACATAGATAAAAGGTGGTACGAATTTTATAAATAGAAATCACAGACAGGCACGCATGTGAGTGCCTGTGTGTATGATTGCTATAGCTCCAACAGGAAAGAACCTAGAAACGTGGAATTTTGCATCCGTACCAAGAGTACCCTGAGGGTGTGCATCTGGGTATTACTTATCTACGTGCCTACGCACATTCGTGTGTGCATCATTTTAATGAGGTAAACCGAAAAAACACGTAGAAAAGAAGTAATTCCTTATATAACAACTTTAATATATAGAAAACCAATGCGTTTTGGTAACAATGCTTTCCAACAATGACTTTTAAGTCATGTGTCTTAACAATAAAGGTATATAGGTTATACTCTTACATTAAAATTGGTTCAAATACACACACTGACATAGTCATTTAGAATATATAAACCTAATAATCTGAGTGAAGTTCGGTACATTTGCTAGTAAAACATAAAAGGCATGAACTAAATAAGAACATTTAAAAAAGAGCATTAATGAGCGGACTAAGAGAAAAGCAAGCAGCGGATGTATTTGTTGTTAAGTACAAAGATACACAGTGAGCTACTTGTGCTGTGCTTTACACGAGTATCGAAATCGGATTTCTAGCGATATAAGTGATTAGGAATTATCATTGTGCCACGAGGAAGCCAAGCGAAGGAAGAAAAAGGTCCAAGCGAAATTCGAAAACAAACTTTCACATATAAAGTAACAACTTTACAAAAATAAAGGGAGAAACTTATGAAAAACCTTTTAAAACTAATATAACAAAATTAATTAAACAGAGGATAAACAGTCAAATAAATGGGAGGTAGAACTTTAAAACGTCCAGCAACATTACCTTTGGTTCTGAATCTCATCAAATCTCAACTATCATAAAGGAGTAGATAAAAAAACAACTATGGATATTACATAAAGTAGTGGTTGTTTGTTTACAGTCAAGCACAAACCTACACAATGGGCTATGTGTGCTCTGCATAACACAGGTATTTAAAACAGGATTCAAACGTTGTACGACCCGCAGACATACCTCTGAGCCACTGGAGAACAATAATAAATGAATTCAATAGTTTAAAAAAAATTGAAAGTGGCACCTCGAATTTGAAAGTTTAAAATTTTATCAATTACAGTTTTGGAAAAATTTAAGTGACATCTAATTAAAAATATTATACTAAAAATTAAAACCACATATCGGTCCCGTCACAGCAAACATGCTCGCCCTTTCAGCCCTGGGGGCGTTATAATGATACGGACAATCTCACTGTTGGTAAAAGAGTAGCCAAAGAGATAGCGGTGGGTGGTGATGACTAGCTACCTTCTCTTTAGCTTTACACTGCTAAATTAGCGACGGCTAGCGCAGATAGCTCTCATGTAGCTTTGCGCGAAATTCAAAACAAGCCAAACAAATACCACGTATCTTCAAAACATAAAACATCTGATAAATAGCTATAGAAAGCTGGGTACACACATATATCCAAAACCATTTTATTTTATTTTTTCAGAGATTTATTTATATATTAAAGTAGAATCTATAAAAGATAGAACACATAATATAAATTATGAAGCAGTTGATGAGGAAAACAAACTTAATGTTTCCATAAAAGACTTGGTAGAAATGAATTATAAGGTCTTACGGCTCTTCTATTGGTAATAAACACAGCGAAAAAACATACAAACTTAGCCGAGCTGTGAGAAAAAGTGGATTATATTCTTTACGATGTAGTTTCTTTGCCAGGGTGAACATCGTTCGAAACTTCTATTTGGTTGTTTTATGATTTTTCAAAAGAAAAACAAAACTATTTCAACTTTTTCTTCTCTCCCAAGATTTAAGATGTTGTAATAAACGAATGTGATAAACCTTCCGCTAATGTCTCAAAATATATACCAGATTGGCATTGAAACAAATATTTTTTAAGAATACGTTCAAAGTATTACATCTGGACACACTTGCACACTTTCTACGATTAACATGTCATTGTTACTTACTTTCATATTATTAAACCTTATTTGCAGAACATTTTCAGTGATCATAGTGACAAAAAAAGTATTAAATATTTATTTTTGTGTGTGCTCCGTTTGATTGAAACATTGCTTCAAACATGTATCTCAGAACGGCTGGTTTGGGTATTAACCCTTTTATTGATAAGCAGAGAACAACGTTTTGACCTTCCTAGGTCATCTTCAGGCTAAGAAAGAGAGAGTTTGCAGTTGACCGTTGCCGGGCACATGTCTTAGGGACAAGAGTGTAAACGGGTACGATACTGTAGGAGGCGTTGCTTGTTTGTTTTGAAATTTCGCGCAAAGCTACACGAGGAATATCTGCGCTAGCCATCTCTAAATTAACAGTGCAAGACTAGAGGGAAGGCAGCTAGTCATCACCACCCACCGCCAATGCTTGGGCTACTCTCGCCCCACGGCTGAAAGGGCAAGCATGTTTGGTGCGACAGGTATTCGAACCCGCGACCCTCAAATTACGAGCCGAACGCCTTAACTTCCCTGGTCATGTCGGGCCATGGATGATGTTAATAAAACAAATGCAGAGATATACAGTTAGGTTTATAAATGGAATAAATGTATCGAATATACAAGAGTATATGTATATTGCAGTTGGATGTTAGGTTATTAATTAGTATAGTATAGTATTAATTAGTAAAGACGTTTCTTTATATTTTTTTAATTGTGCTTTGATTTCGCATTTGCTTATATTTGCTTCCCTACATATTATGCGTGTGTTTTCTATGGTTGTGTTGTGTTTATTTGACTGGCAGCGCTCAAAAACGTGTGAAGGTGTTTTTATTGTGTTCTTTGAATGTGGATTTCCATTGCAACTGCAACGCCCCCTATAGTCCCACGCCCTTTTATATTCTAGTCGCTAAGAGATGCGTCCAGCAACGGTCACATTCATTCTATCTCTTTCTTGACCTGAAGATGATCTAGAAAAGTAGAAACGTTGTTCTCTGCTTTATTTTGTTAAAGTGTTAATACACATACCAGCCGTTCTGAGATTCATCTTTATTTGAAATGTGTTTCTCTTCATCAATAATTGCTTCAAACAAATCAGATGAATTCTGGAGACACAAACCTGAATCTAGTTCGTAAAAGTTCATGTGTGGATATTTTTTGTTCACATGACTAAGTATTCCTGTATCAGTAAATATTCTGAGAAATTTAGTAATGTTCTTAAAGCTAGTATAACTTGTCCCTCATAATCGTTGCTAAATTTTAAATTTATTTGCTTGTTTCACAATTTTGCGCAAAGCTATACAAAGGTTATTTATGGTAATATTAACTTACGTATTTCATGGGAAACTATTCAACCGCACACCGCCAACTCTTAGGCTACTCTTGTGTAATAGAATAACAGAATTTAGCCGTCGCTTTTATAATGCAGCCATGACCCAAAGTGTAGAGTGGGTTTTTTTCAAAGACATGCGAACCATGAATCATCGCATTTACAGTCTGGGATCGCTAATCATCAGACCACGCTGTGGGTTTAACCTGTTGACTGCCAAGTATTTCAGTTGCTACGGCAACTCGAACGAAGTTCGAAATACAACTCTAATGCTTCTTCATTTTGTAACCTTTTTCGTGACGCCATTTTGGATCGAAAGTGAAACAATATGCAAGTAGGTCAAATGTATGTATGGTGCTGACATCTAGCGTTGACGTTAGGTATTATAGAGAACGAATTAACTCGTCCGTGGCACTGAACTCGGCTTAGACGAAAATTATCTCGTCTACGGCACTGAAAAGGGTAAACGATACCTCATACGAGTTTTTATTCATGGTGCGTCACAGCTTAACATGCATTTCGTATACTTAGTGTATAACAATAAATATACGACACATACAAATCATTTTATTATTTCAATAAATGGTTGCAATGTTTTCAGAAAAGTATTTTTTGTTTTGTTTTTTATTCTTTCCGTACTTATAATTCTTTTGTTCATCCAATGAGAAAGTGGCAAACATATGTCATTATGAATTGCTGTGGTTAAAAGTGTCATAAGACTGTAGGATATCAAAGTGAGGAATCAGAACATTAGGATCAATATGGTGTTTAATTTTTCTTCTGTATAGAGTTATGACATTATTCAAGCTTATTCATGAGATTTAATAACTTAAAACATTTTGTTAAAGCTTTGATCGACAGAGATAGCTTACTTTTGAGGCCCGGCGTGGCCAGGTGGGTGCTCGACTCGCGAACTGAAGGTTGGGGGTTCGAATTCCCATTCAATCAGACATGTTCGCCCCTTTTTAGTCGTGAGGATGTTTTAATGTGACGGTTAATCCCACTATTTGTTGTTAAAAGAGTAGTCCAAGAAGAGTTAGTGGTGGGTGATGATGACTAGCTGACTTCCTGTTAGGTTTACACTGCTAAATTAGGACGAAATTCAAAAACAAATAAACGTACTTTTGATCAGATGTTGATGACTTTGAAGACATGGCAACTGGACGATAAGTTTCGCTCACTGAAACAGTATATTTTTCGACAGGCCTTTTGCATTAATATTTGGGCTTCTTCCCTGCCTGATTTGGGAGCAACTGGCAGAAATTAGACGTTCAGCTAAGTATTTGTTTCAGTTCCAGTTATGAAGTTGATCTGTTTAGAAGAACGTGACAAGATAAGAATCTCTTACACTCTAAAGTTCTGTATAAACATTGTTGTAAAATAAGTACGGATAGACATTTTATCCATTCTGTTCGTATTGTGAAAAGTCTTTAATTTAAGTATACACACACAGAGTTTTGAAAAGACCATTGCATTCTCCGAAACAGATCGAATATAGTTGTTTCTTGCAATTAAGGGCCAAGCATACTCTAGTGGTTAGCATTTTGGGTCCTAGATCGATAGATCCGGGGTTCGAGAGCCCCCTGAACTCCCTTCTTTTGACTAGTTACAAAAATAAGAGTAAATCTTGTTAATCAGCTGAAATAACCAACACATTCCTTAAGACGTCTTCTGGCTGGCTGCTTTCTCTCTGGTAAGAGAGAGTTAGACCTGAATCCTTAGGGATCTTTGACCTGATCGTTTCATTCACATGCACTTAAGGTGTCGTTCAGGTTGAAAATTTAATTTACTTTTCTTACTTCTTGCGAATAAAAATAGAGGAATGCTAGTTTTAGTTTTTGAGAGTATTTTAACGAGATGGATCGGTGAAGCACGTGTTGGAGTACTGCATGATTCACGCCCATATTTAACACTCACTTACTCGGTATATCGAAACCACGCCCATATTTAACACTTACTTACTCGCTATATCGAAACAAACCTACTTATGTGTTTTATATTCTAAAGAACCAAGACTAGCAAGTTACTTTGAAATATATAGTATCTAGCCCATATAAAAGCCAGTGTGTGTCACGTTACGCCACGTTTAATTTCATAGAATAAGCGGAATCATAAAAGCCAAAATATATTTATCATTGTATAGGGTGGGCCGTAAGTCCCTACCCATCCGTATATCTTATGTATCCAGTGTATCTGTGTGCTGTCCCTCATTCTCGCTGCATAATATTATGCGACGCCATGTTCTGTGAGACATTTTCCTTACATCGGCCACATTTCTCTGAAAAAAAAGAAACAGATTTATAATACATGCGTAATAATATAATAACCTATGGATGGGTAGAGACTTACGGACCACCCTGTAGAATAGTTCGATTGCTGTTTGCTCATTACGATTTTATGCCATTGGTGTATAATATATATGTACTATTGGCACAAAAACAAATAACTGTACTAGATTTAAAACATTTTCATTCGTTTTTGTGAATGTGTATTATTACTCGTTTTAATCAGTTTACCTATTCTGTTGTTGAGGGAGTTCGCAAACGTTGGTTATTATGACACGTCATGGTCTTTTACAATGCGAGTTATATGCATGTCTGTCAACTAAACCACTTCGTAAAAAAAACGCAGCCTAATCTGTCTTGATTTGTCCTGTGTAAATTATATACGTGCCTTACTTTTGCTGTATATATAAGTCGGGACGAGTTAAAATGGAATATGAGAATTTACTTGCAATAGGCGATTTAATGATGCAAAGAATGATTGTTTTGTTTGTTTGTTTTTTGGAATTTCGCACAAAGCTACTCGAGGGCTATCTGTGCTAGCCGTCCCTGATTTAGCAGTGTAAGACTAGAGCGAAGGCAGCTAGTCATCACCACCCACCGCCAACTCTTGGGCTACTCTTTTACCAACGAATAGTGGGATTGACCGTCACATTATACACCCCCACGGCTGGGAGGGCGAGCATGTTTAGTGCGACTCGGGCGCGAACCCGCGACCCTCGGATTACGAGTCGCACGCCTTACGCGCTTGGCGCAAAGAATGATCCATGGGGTGAAACATGAATAGTAAGAATAATAGAACCATGTAGAAAATACGAAGTACGATGAAGTATTTTAAAAACAGAATGTGAACTTCATTATACAATGCAAAGAAAGGACATTTAAAGGGTATTAAATTACTGCTTTACGATCCAGATAAAAAAAAAAATATGCACGAGGAGTACGCGCCACCGACACATTGTGTAATCTAGCTTCTTCTTGTATGTAACAAGGAAATGTTATTTTCTATTTTCGCACACAGTTTTTACTAAAATAAACCAAATCAAACAAATTGGTCAAAGTCGTTAAGCTTTCATTGGCATTGAAGAAGTTTCAATAAACCTGCGAGGTCTTTGTAACATTTTTTTTTTTTAATTTCGCGCAAAGGAAGCTAGTCATCACCACCAACCGCAAACACATGGGCTACTCTTTTACGAACGAATAGTGGGATTGACCATAATGTTATAACGCTCCCACAACTGAAATGGCATGCATGTTTAGTGTTACAGGGATTCGAACCCGCGACCCTCACATTTCAAGTCGATCGCTTTCACTACTCGGCCATTCCGAGCCTCTTTGGAAAGTAATAGACCAATAATGCTCAAATTATCAATTTTTTGCACCGTTACCAACCATGGGAAACTGTTTACATTTAATATACTAAATCTGTCGATCAAGGAGTTTGGCAAGATCGATACATTTATTCATGGTACATCGTTAACACTTCGTCCTGGCATGGCCAGATGGCTAAGGCACTCGACTCGTAATTTGAGGGTCGCGGGTTCGAATCACCGTCGCATCAAATATGCTCGACCTTTTAGCCGTGGGGGCATTATAATGTGACGGTCAGTCCTACTATTCATTGGTAAAAGAGTAGCCCAAGAGTTGGCGGTGAGTGGTGATGACTAGCTGCCTTCCCTATACTCTTCTAATGTTAAATTAGAGACGACTAGCGTAGGTAGTCCTCGTGTAGCTTTGCGCGAAATTCAAAACAAACCAAACCTTAGAACCAGTCTTTACTTACGTCAACAAGTGTTATTTTTAACACTAGTTTTTGTGTCGCTATAGTTTGCAATAAAATTAGCTTTGTTTCTTGTAAGCTAATTTTACCTCACTGGTTGGAATACCAGCAATCTAGATCACGACTGAACTTTCAGAATAGCAAATACAAGCAAATTAATAAAAAAGAGAAAAGATTTGGTTTTGTTTTTAATTTCGCGCAAAGCTACTCGAGGGTTATCTGCGCTAGCCGTCCCTAATTTAGCAGTGTAAGACTAGAGGGAAGGCAGCTAGTCATCACCACCCACTGCCAACTCTTGGGCTACTCTCTTACCAACGAATAGTAGGATTAACTCTCTCATTATAACGCCCCCACGGTTGAAAGGGCGAGCATATTTGAAGCGACGGAGATTCGAACCCGCGACCCTCAGATTACGAGTTGAACGCCTTAACCCACCTGGTCATGCCGGACCAAGATAAAAGAAATTAGTTCACTCTCACTGAGGTCTTCCATGTTAATAGAATTGCAACTTTTATTTACAGTCGCATCTGGATTAACCTGCTTGAGTTAGACAGTACGCAGTGGAGAGATGACAAAGGGATAAGTATATTTAAGCTTATCAAACCATAATCGTTTCTTAAAAGCAATCTTGCCAGGCTGAATAAAACTGATACGGGACATAAATACGTCGTCCAGACATTGGTGTATAAGTTTCTGCGCACATCGTTTGCTTTAAGCACAGTTACGAACACTGGCAGGTTGTGAAGCACTCAGGACTGAGTGGATAAATAACACATAATGATGTGTACCTTAAGATCTGAAAACGTATTCTAGGAAAGCAGTTTTATACTTCTTGATGACGGTCTCACATATAGAAGGAGCCATAATCTGAACTTCAGTTTAAAATGTGGACAAAGTTACGTTCAGGGATCTGGAGATGTGTTGTCATAATGTTAAGACCGTTACACTACTTCTTTAATGAAAGAGTTTATATTAGTTGATTCTAAGCGATAGTTGCCGATTTAGATAGTTATCACAGTAAAATTTTCAGAACGCATTTCATATGATCATTTGTAATTGTTTTATATTTACTTTTATTAGTGATGGTGTCTGGCATGACTTTGAGGTTGGTGCGTGTGGTTAGCAGTATATGGATCATGGGATAGAAACCCTTTGTCGAACATGCTCTCCCTTTGATCCTTGGGGGGAGGTTACAATGTGATGTTAAAATTTTATTATTCTTTGTTAAAAAGTAACCAAAGAATTGGCGTTGGGTGATGTTAACTGTCTACCTTTTCCACAGTCAGTTACATCAAAATTAAAGACGGTTCGCACAAATATTCTTCAAGTAGCTTTGCGGGAATTTTTGTATAAAACAAACTTATAATTAAATGCCGTAATTAGCGCAGATAGCTCTCAACTAACTTTGTGCGAAATTTTATGAAAGACAGACTTATTATTTAACGTCGCAGTTCTCTACCTCCTTGTCACTTTTTTAAAAGAAAAATGCCCAGTATGTTAAATCCACGGATAATTCCATTAGAATTTCAAAGTTTAAAACGTTGAATATACCGTGACAGGGAAGCTACTTTGGAGTGTTGTTTCAAACAATATTACTTTTTATCAGTAAAGCCAAACATTATAAACATCTTTTACGTTAATGTTCCCCTTTTAAAAGTATTAGCGTGAAAAGATAATAAATAAATTAATAAATCACATATATATTCTTAATATTTTCTTAGCAAGCTACAAAAACTAAACAAAATATCGCTCGAGAAGTTTAGTAACAGAATGCAGGATGTGATAGCATTCAACACAGAGATTTTCTATGTAATATTCAGTAGATTTTTAAATTGATGATTTACTACGCTGATGAGTGAACACACCAGCATTACATTTGTTGTTGTTTTGTTTGTTTGTTCCCGCTAAGCTGTACGAGAGCTATCTTCGCTAGCCTTCCTCTAGTCTTACACTGCTAAATTAGGGACGGCTAGTTCTGTACAGCTTAGCGGGAAATTCAAAACAAACAAACGAGAGCTATCTTCGCTAGCCTTCCCTCTAGTCTTACACTGCTAAATTAGGGACGGCTAGCTCTTCTGTACAGCTTAGCGGGAAATTCAAAACAAACAAACAACTAACAAATGTAATGAGAGCTATCTTCGCTAGCCGTCCCTAATTTAGCAGTGTAAGACTAGAGGGAAGGCAGCTAGTTATTACCACCCACCACCAACTCTTGGGCTTCTCTTTTACCAATGAATAGTGGGATTAACGCCCCCACAGCTGAAAGGGCGAGCATGTTTGGTGGGACGGAGATTCGAACCCGCGACCCTCAGATTACGAGTCGAGTGCCTTAACCACCTGGCCATGCCGGGCCTTGTTAGCTGACAGAAGTGAGGTGCATACAGTTGCGGTTGTGTATAAGTTATCACAATATAGCTTATTTTGGATTATTGTATATTTTGTAACATATAAATAAATGAACACACGTAACTAATATGTTTGTACTAGATAAGCATTTTGAATATCAAATACTCTTCATATATATATATGTAGTTTGGGTCCAGGAGTGGCCTAGATTAGGGTGTTGGGCTACGATTGTGAAATGCTATGGTTTTATAGCTCGATGTCACTGAACATATTTTAACTGGACAAAGCCCTTGTGGCGGCGGATGGTGGTAGCTAGCTGGTTAGTTCAAAATTAGAGATGGTTATACATGAGTTTGTTTGTTTCTTTTTACTTGGCCGCTTATATCATGCCGCACTTCAAGTTTTGCTCAGGTTGAAAGTATAATACCCAATATAAAGAAGAAATCTCTAATCTAAAAAACCACATTCCTGTTTCTGTTTTCCTGGATATCTGCTAAAGACTGACGAATAGTTACAATAAAATTGGTAGACTAAAATATTTTCGAAATAGTGACAAAAACTTGCATGAATAAAATGATAACACTGTATAAAGAATTGTTAAGGTGTACAAACCTCTATCAGTTGTTTATGAGACAACATGTATCAGGATGTAAAACATCTTTATCAGGTTTTTCTGAGACACAATGTCTCATGATGTTAAAATTCTTATCAGTTGTTTATGAGACACATCTCAGAATGTTAAGACACTTTTTTAAGGTATTTGTGAGGCAACAAACTTTAGAATGCAAAATGATTTTATCATTGAAGTTTTGTATTTTTTTAAAATTATATTTTTATCTTAAGAACCAAAAAGAAATGTAGAGTAAAACGAATAGTTCTTACGTTGTAAACTAACTAGTCTAAAGATCCGTGATCAGTTGGCGTCTACGTGTAAGGAGGGCACATTTGGAATGTTGTATCTAACATTCTCCATACTGGAAACCTGGAGATGGCTGATAAGGAATGATGCGATTTAAAACACCATCAATCTCTTTGTTACACCACTAAATTTCTTGTAACTGGAAGGGAGAGACCACAGCTGTGTTAGTAACACGTCAGACTTCCATCAAGGAGACCTAAGGTCAAATCCGTCACCATCGCTGGAAAAACAGCCTTTCTCAGGATACCCTTCAAGACAGTAATAGATTAGCAGACAAAACGAATAACAGAACTCTTAACTCTTTATCTATATTTTATGTGTAAAAAGTTACTAATTGGTAAGTAGACTTAGTGGATCGTATAAGCTTCTAATTATGACTTTTTTTTTTTACTGTAGTTTACTTGAGGCTGGTGAGATTTGTAGCTGACCTAGTTTTGTTTGTTTGATTGTTTTTGAATTTCGCACAAAGCTACTCGAGGGCTATCTGTACTAGCCGTCCCTAATTTAGCAGTGTAAGACTAGAGGGAAGGTAGCTAGTCATCACCACCTACCGCCAACTCTTGGGCTACTCTTTTACCAACGAATAGTGGAATTGACCGTAAATTATAACGCCCCCACGGCTGAAAGGGCGAGCATGTTTGGCGCGACGGGGATGCGAACCCGCGACTCTCATATTACGAGTCGCACGCCTTAACGCGCTTGGCCATGCCGGGCCAGTAGCTGACCTAGATTTGATATTGACGCTTTTAAGGTTTTGTAGTTTTGTGTGTGTATGTATATATATATGCATATCTATATAATTAAAAAAAATATTACATCATAAGAAAGAACAGAGTGAATTTTACACAGCATATCCAAACTTTAGATGAAAACAATTAATTGTAGTACTACGTATAAAATGTTACTATCTTAGGATGCAGTGATTGGAGGGGCAGGCTCTGGTTAGCACCTGGGAAACCGTATTTATCCGCAGGCTATATCGGTTGGTTGTCATGGGTCTTTGAAGAATAATACCCATGTATATGTGTGTGTTTATCATAACAACGAAATGTTTTATTTCAGAGACTATACACGAAGAAGATTAGAAAGTGTTTCACAAAGATATATTGGTCGACGATTTTCGTCAAGTAACAGGGAGATTTGGCTTGGTTTACGCAAGCACAAAACTATCTATGGCCTGCACACCTCAAGTATATAACCGAATTTTAGCGTAGTAAGCCTGTAGATTTGCCACTGAGCCACTGGAAGGAATAATAGATTTCATTTGAAAGAAAAAAGCTTTTAAAAAGTACAACTGTATGTACCTTTTATTTAGATCTGTGTTACATGTGTTAAGTTAGAATATTTTTATTGTAAAACGTTTTATTGTCAACTGTAGCTGCTTGACGCTTTACAAAATGTATAAGTGTAGTGCGGCTCATAGAATGGCTCTAAGTTGTTTTTGTTTTTGAAGTACAAACTCATAGCTCCATCATCTCTTGACCGATTTGAGATCTAATTAAAGTGTTGGACTCAAGAGGTCAACACCTTTCGATTGATGTATTTGACCACGCTTAATGTCCTATAGATTAATCTACTCTAATCCTGTCTAAAGCAAGTTAATTTGAGGGTAGGCTTGTAGAGATCCTAATGAATAATAAAATCGAATTGGGATTTTATACCCAATTCCTGGCCCACAAATATGTAACTAATAGAATGGAAAACAAGTATCATGGATTAATTTACTTTTATCCTGCCTGAAAGAATTTCAAGTGCAGCAGCTATTGAGAGCTCCCTGTTGTTTATTATTTCTGGCTTTTGTAAATGAACTCGCGTGTGTATAATTTCAAAGATTGTTTTAGAAAAGGAGAGAATCATGCAGACAATAAATGTCTTCTCAAAACATGGTTTTCGTCAATATCAACCAAAGTGGCAGTGGAATGGTAGTCTTGAATATATTATAGCTTTCCATGCGAATTATCGGTTTCTTTTTATACCTTATTCAATAAAGTAGTCTCAAAATTTCGAGATATCGAGGGAAGTTTTACACAGCTCGAAAGTATGTTATCAAGTTACCAAAATCTAACCTGTATATCAAACTAGGTACTTTAAAGAAGAGATATTCTCGAGTTTTTGTTTATTCTATCATATATAAACATGATTACCCAGTTTTATTGATAAATAAAATAAAAACTAATTAATGTTTCTTCACATTAATGTTTTCTCCCAAACTTTTGTGGATAATGTTCGTGGTTCGCGACTCGCTACCGCAAAAACGCATTTTGCACATTGGAAATGTAAGCGCGTTATGAAAATAGCAGTCAAATAATACTGTCCATCGTAGTTCAAGAGCTAACAATGATTAGCTCGCTGCCTTTTCTCTAGTTTCAAATCTATGAAAAGGAGAAAAGAAAACAATAATTTTGCCAGCGTTTTCCCGTGTGTTTTTAAAAGAACAGACTCAGATTAATGTTGTATAACAGTAAGAGCAACAGCGAACAAAAGCTCGGAAAGTAATCTTTGCCAAGGGTAGAATATTAAAAATTGTTTCTTTTGAATTTCGCGCAAAGCTACACGAGGGGTATCTTGTGTTAGCCGTCCCTAATTTAGTAGTGAAAAACGTTGTTCGCTCTTCTATGTAAAATATTTTCTCAACCCAAACGAGCCGTTTTTGCATATAAATATTTAGTTCAGACTAAGGTATTCGATTTAGATCACTCTTCTATCTTACAATAACATTCATGTAAAGCTTAAACACCAGTTTTCAGGACGTTGTAACATTAAACGTTTCGGTGACAGCGGTTCTGATGACGCACCTTCTCAGAGCTGTTATTTGTATTTATGACAAATCTATCTGCCGCCGTATTCAGCTTTGACAACTGACCAGCAAGAAGGTATCCATTTAGCAGTAACCTATCTATCTACCTTCCCAAATATACAGTCAGAGATTAACTGTGGCTTACATGACCTATTCAAGCGCAGGAAATATTCTGTGATATCGCATGGATTCGAACCGGTTAACCAATTCTGAAATTTCGAAATGTACCATAGGGCTAATTTGCGACCTATAGAATCAGAGCCTTTTTTTTTTATTACTCTCTCTTGAGCCTAAAACTTCAATCACACTTCATGACACGTTGTTTTTTTTTTCTCTTCACAATCTGCTGGGAAATCGTAAAGGTAATTTAGTGGCGACAGTTAGTTAGGCTTAACAAATTACTTGCGTAATTCATCTTGATTCAACAAATTACTGTCTTGACTAGCTAATCTTCTGCTTCTGTTGCAGGCTATTACCGATTCCATCTGTTTAAATGTTTCATGATGAACTTACTTTGCAGCTTCTCTGAATGCTCTGATAATGGCACTTCATGTCAGCTGGACGATCCCAGCGTAATCAGAACAGTCAGACAGGCGGTTTCTCTCCATAGATTATTTCGTAAATTTACGTATGTAGGTTTATATTCAAATCGATTAGCTTTGCTAGTCTGTTTAATAAAATCCAGTACGTAAGAAAGCAATCAATCAATTAATTCTCATTTGATTTGTGTTTATCATTTTTATTGGATTGTTTCTGTGTATCTATTTGGATGGAGAATAACGGACAAAGAGACAGACAGAAAGAAAGTTAACGAAAAAATAGGAATTTAAATAGATACGAACAAAATAATGGAGTAAAATACTCGTAAGAGTTGCTCTTGAGGCGGATCAAACCATCTAAACTGCTTGGTTTGTTTGTCTATCTGTTCGATGACTTTTGCACACTTTTGGCTATAAACATGTAGATTAGAGACCTGCTGTGATTTAGGCACAGCCGTCTCGAATTTTCGTTTGTGATAAAGGAACCTGATGGCAACACCGGTCACCTGCAGCGTCTCCTCTTACCCGATTTATGGCATTGACTGTCACTTTTATAATCAATCTACAGCTGAACGTTCGAAGCTTTTGGGATAGTATAGGGCTGGAAGTCCGATACACTGACCACTTGGCTTTCTGTACGCACTGTTGTATAGTTTGTTTGTTTTAGGTTTTAATAATATTCATGTTTGGTGATGAAATGAAACTTGTTTGTTTTTGTTTGAATTTCGCACAAAGCTACTCGAGGGTTATCTGCGCTTAGCTCTAATTTAGTAGTGTAAGAATAGAATGAAGGTAGCTAGTCATCACCCACCGCCAAC